>NC_057738.1:43876864-43898110 GCF_004010195.1 Chiloscyllium plagiosum
CAGTACCTTCACCAGGGAGATAAGGAATGCACAGTGACCATTTGCTTTACTAGGGATGCTTGTGTCTGTTGGGAATACTCAGCAAGTGTGCCATCATCTGTGGATAGAGAATCAGCTCCCTCCAGGACGATGACCTGTCAACAGAAGCGTTGATTAAACGGAATGAACTAACCTGTTCCTATTTTCAGATGCTACTTGACTTGTTAAGTATTTCTAGGAAATACCATTTTCCTTTCCACTTTGGCATTTGTTGCGTTTATAGCCATCTTTTATTAATAAAATCCTGAATATCCTCTTGCACATATTCAGCTAAAAGCCAGGAATTAAGTCTTCTAGTTGGAGAAATCCAATCTTTGAATGGAACTTGTAAAAGATAAATTATTGATACCATTTGATTAATAAACCCAAATGCATTTGATAATCCCATAGTCAATTCCAAACTTTTTAAGATTCCATGCACTGTTAGAAACACATGTAACAAAACATGTAATGAGTTACCAAAGGAGATGATTAGTTTCACAGGGGCGAAGGCGTTAAATGAGTGAATAATGTAGAGAATCTGTTTGCATCTGGCTAATTGCCTTCAGTACATTCCCCCTTTCTGGTGGTTCCTAATGACCAGAGTTAATTCTTCCCGTAGGCCCAGAACTGAGTCTTTGGATGAAACAACTTTTCTGAAATACAATAAACCAATAATTCACAAGAAAGGATTGTACCTGGGGGGCAGTTATGGAACGGTGAAGATGGAGGCAACCTGATCTCTATAATTTCAATAAAGAGAGTATGTTATGCAAATATTTCATGAATAATTAAAGGATAATAACTTGTTACAGTGATATTCTTGAACTCAGCAAGTGGGCATTTGTTACTAGTAAAATTAACAGTTTAATCTAAATGTGATACCTCTCATTTCTGTAACATTACTAGTGCTGTATAAAACTCAATCTCCTGCACTATTTTTGCATTTTGTTTCTCGGTGATCCTTGGTCAAACTGGACTGGACAAGAACATTATACGACAGTGTGTATTATACAACAGGGCTTGTGTAAGACACTGTCTGCTGTGTTGCCAATTTGTTGCTATGTAGAAACATTAAGTGTTTCATTTTGCACCCATCAGGATTAAAACTCGCGAAAAGTAATTTCATACGGGGGTTACAATTGATGCAGCATGAGAAAAAGATGCTTTGTTGGCTGGACTATGATTAGCATACAGACGCAGCAGGAACTTTAAACTATCTTAGTTAATTGGTTTACACTTTTAATTTAAGAGATTCTCCTAGAGTACCCAGGTGATGGCCTAGTGATATTACCACGAGCCTATTAATCGAGCGGTAATGTTCTGGGTAATTTGGGTTTGCAGGATACACTTTTTTTAATTCATTCGCGGGAATGACAGCATCACTGGCCAAGTCAACATTTGTTGCCCATCAGGCAATTAAGAGTGAACTACATTGCTATGGGTCTGGAGTCACATGTACACCAGACCAGGTAAGGCCAGCAGTTTTTTTTCCCATAAGAATATTAGTGAACCAGGTGGGTTTTTCCCTGATAATGGATACATGACTATCATTAGGTTCTTAATTCCAGATTTTTGAAATTGGATTCAAATTCAACCACGGGATTTGAACCCAGGTCTCTAGAACATTACCTGGGTTGCTGGATTAATAGTCCAGCAACAATGTCCCCAGGCCACCACCTCCCCTAATTAACTATGAGCTAAATGGTGACCATGTAATTATTGCTGATTATCAGAAAATACACTCTGGTTCATTAATGCCCTTTGGGGAAGGAAACTGCCACCTTTGCATTCCCTGGATGCTGCCTGACCTGCTGTGCTGTTCCAGCAATAAAGTTTCAACTGCCACCTTTACCTCAGCTGGCCTAAATGTGACCCCAGACCTGTAGCAACATGTTTGACTCTTAACTACCCTCTGGGCAATTAGGAATGGTCAATAAATGATGGCCCAGCTAGCAGAGCCTGCATCCTGTGAATTAATTTTAAAAACGTACAAGTAAAACTAGTTGCCTCACATTATAAACATATGAGAGGAATTGACAGGAGGCTGCGGTCAAGCTAAAATGATGTTCTGTCTGTCACAGAATTCAGCCATGTGATATATGAATTTCACTGCCAGTGTGATGCCAGGTATACAGGCTATCAGATCAACGATTGGTGGACCTCATCATGCAATACCTCCCTTTAACTGTCCTTGGTGAGCAAACTGCCCATCATGCCCATTTTTTTGTAATACTGAGGACATACTGATTAACCCTGAGTGTATTAAGAATTAGACTGAAAATCAATACATTATCAATTGAAATGTAATTCAATTGCCTGTGCCCGAAATTCCATTAATTCACACAAAGGGCCTGGTAGGTACTTTGTAGGCAATAGGAATATATCTACACATTGTAGTTTCTCACTGAGGGCTATGGAGACAGTCAATTTCAGATATATTATCATGGCATCACATTTACCCATCAGCATCAACGTGGCTGGTTTGAATGTAAGTAATGAAGTAAGACAGCTCAATGGTGTCTCAGTGCCAGCCATAGTCCAAACAATCTTCTCCTTTTCACCTGCTGTATAAATTGTTGTTCCCCTTCCAAAGTATTTCTTTCTTCCATTTCAGTACTAATGTGCATATAGTTTAAGACTTTGACTTCATGTCTCTTTTAACAAAGTTTCAGTTCTGCTGTGCCAAGCAGCTATTAATTTTCCCTTACATCCTTTGATGTGTTACTATATTGGTCTTTGAACATATGATATTAGTTTGTATGTCAGACATCTGGATTCACATGCCATGTTAATTTGTGTTATTGGAAACATTTTGTCTCTGAAGCCCATCATCTGATGTTAAAGTTTGAGGATGGTGGAGGGAATACAGATAGGAATTTAGACACAAGAGTCTGTATGTCAGAATCATGGTGCTTGTGAAACACTATCAATTATTGTTAACTACTGACAAATCATCAGATTCATAAATTACTCTGACTGACCTCCCAGCCCCTTGGCAAGTGAACAAAGTTCTTTCTGAAGTAATTTTTCATGTCACTTGTATCAGGAGGAACCTTTCAATTGAAGATTAACAAGTGTCTATGCAGAGATTATTCTGTATTTGGCAGAGAGTAGGTTTCTTTTTGATCTTGGTTCACAGTTTTCAACAGCCACATCACGCCTTTTCCTGGAATCAGATTATGTGAATCAGAAAGTTCATAAATACACAACACTGCAGACCTAACCTTTCTCGTACCAACAGATGGATTTGCTTTGCATCAGTGCACAGCGAGTGTTTGGTCATGTGACACTAGGTTGTTTCACTTGCGTTCGCAATTCTAGTTAGCTCAGGAAGGGAAGGAGATGGATAACCAATTCAACCCATTTCTATATGTATTGTGTTGGACTCCTGCTAGTTTCTAAGATGTTGATTACATTAGAATAACAGAATTGTACAACACAGTTATTCATTCCATACAGTTACACTCACTCTCTGAAATAGCTGTTATTGATTTTGTTTCCATCACGGTTACTGGTTGAACATTCCAGATACTCAAAGCTGTCTGCATAACAATGCTTCTCCTGACTTTTCCCCTCTGCTCCCCTGGTGCTGATTTTCAATTTAAAGATTGAATGTTCTGTAGCACTTTATTTTATCACAGGCCGGTTACAGTACAAGAAGGAGGCCACTCTTTTTATCATGTCAGCACTCTGTCATGGGACAAAAAAAACTGCAGATGCTGGAATCCAAAATAGACAAGCAGGAGGCTGGAAGGACACAGCAAGCCAGACAGCATCAGAAATTGGAGAAGTCCACGTTTTAGGTATACTGATTCATTCCTCCTATTGACCAACCAGGTTGTACCCTCTACCTCTCTTCACCTATCTACTATCTCCCCGTCATCCCCTTTATCTGCAGCTCCCCCCCACACCCACCCCCAGTTCTGAAGAAGGGTTACACCCGAAATGTCGATCTCCCCACCTCCTGATGCTGCCTGGCTTGCTGTACTGTTCCAGCCTCCTGCCTGCCTACTTTGCACTCTGTCAGGGAGCAATTTACTCCCGAGTGCCACTCACCCACCTCCTCCCTGTAACCCAGAATGTTCTTCCTTTCTCCAGATAACAATCCAATTTCTCATTGAAAGCTTTGTGTTGAACCTGTCCCCGTACACACCACACCCTGGGGCAGCGCATTCAAGATTCTAACCATGTGGAATAAAGGGTTAACTCTGCTTTTTGCCCAAATAATAGGTATTAAGCATGTGTATTAAATGCTGCATCATACTGACATCAGATCACATGGATCTGGAGCCTGTGCCTGTAGGATTTCTGACGATGTCATTTCTTACTATCCCTTGTATATCAATCTGTTTTGAAAGGCAGTTCCTGTCCACTCACCAGAATGGAGACCTGACTTTAACACAAGTGATTCACTGTTGGACTGGGCTTTCCTCACGTCACTGTTCTTTTGTGAATCCCCTGAAATCTGGGCCATTTACTTTTCAATCCTTCCACCAATGGGAACAGTTTAGTTTTCTCTATATCTTTATAGATAGATTTTTCTAGGAGAAGGTAATGGTTTTGTGGCATTATTTCTGGACGGTTAATTCAGAGACCTAAGTAATAAGACCATATAAAACCATAAGACATAGGAGCAGAAATTAGGTCCATTGAGTCTGCTCCACCACCCAATCATGGCTGAATCAATCCCATTCTCCCGCTTTCTACTTGTAACCCTTGATCCCTTGATTCTCAAGAACCTATCTATCTCATTAATAAATATACTCAAAGACCTGACATCCACAGCCTTCTGTGGCAGTGAATTCCATACTTCACCACTCACTGGCTGAAGAAATTTCTCCTTATCTCCATTCTAAAAGGTCTTCCCTTTACTCTAAGGCTATACTCTCAGGTACCTGTCTTTCCTACCAATGGAAACATTTTCCCAACATCTACTCTATCCAGGCCATTCAGTATTCTATATGTTTCTATTAGATCAGCCCTCATCCTTCTAAACTCTATCAAGTATAAACCCAGGGTCCTCAAACATTCCTCATGTGTTAAGCTTTTCATTCCTGGGTCCATTCTTGTGAATCTCCTCTGAACATGCTCCAGGGCCTGTACATCCTTCCTGAGACATGGGGCCTAAAACTGTGCACAATACACCAAATGTGGTCTGACCAGAGCCTTATAGAGCCTCAGAATTACATCCCTGCTTTTGTCTGCGTTGGTTTCCTCTGGGTGCTCCGGTTTCCTCCCACAGTCCAAAAATGTGTAGGTTAGGTGAATTGGCCATTACTAAATTGCCCGTAGTGTTAGATGTAGGGGAATGGGTCTGGATGGGTTGCTCTTCGGAGGGTCGGTTTGGACTTGTTGGGTCGAACGGCCTGTTTCCACGCTGTAAGTAATCTAATCTAATCTAATCTAAATGCCATCATTGCCTTTCCCTTCCTAGCTACTAACTCAACCTGCAAATTTACTTAGAGAGAACCCTGGACTAGAACTCCCAAGTCTCTTTGAACTTCAGACTTCTGAATTTTCTCCGCATTCAGAAAATAATCCATGCCTCTATTCTTCCTACCAAAGTGCATGACCTTACACTTTCCCATGTTGTACTCCATCTGCCAGTTCTTTGTCCACCCTCCTAACCTGTCCAAATCCTTCTGCAGCCTCCCTGCCTCCTCATTACTACCTGTCCCTCTATCTATCTTTGTATCATTAGTCAGAGTGCCCTCAGTTCCTTTGTCTAGATCATTAATGTAAAAAGTGAAAAGTTGTGGTCCCAACACTGAGCCTTGCGGATCACCACTTGTCACCGGCTGCCATCCTGAGGAGAACCCTTTTATCCCCACTTGCTGCTTTCTGCCAGACAGCCAAGCTTCTATCCATGCTAGCACCTTGCCTCTAACACCATGGACCCTTATCTTACTCATCTGTGTGGCACCTTGTCAAAGGCCTTCTTGAAGTCCAGGCAGATAACCTTTGGTTCTCCTTGGTCTATCCTGTTCATTACTTGCTCAAAGGATTCGAGCAGATTTGTCAGGAATGACCTCCCCTTGATGAAACAATGTTGTCTTTGCCCTAGATTACTGTACACTTCCACTTCCTCTGGGACCCTCCCTAATTCTAGCAATTCCTGAAAGATCACCACTAACATCTCCACTATCTCTTCAGCTATCTCCCTTAGACTCTGGGGTGTGATCCATTTGGTCCAGATGATTTATCCATCTTCAAGCCATTCAGTTTTCTAGCACCTTCTTCATGGTGATGGCCACCATATTCAGCTCTGTCCCCTCACCTTCTTGAATTTTTGGGATATTACTTGTGTCTACCACCATGAAGATTGACACAAAGTAATTATTTAGTTGCTCAGCCATTTCCTTGTTCCCCACTACTATCAATTCTGTGCCTTTTACCAGTGGTCCAATGTCCATTTTTGCCTCTCTTTTGCCCTTTATATATCTAAAGAAACTCTTACAGTCTTCCTTTATATTACTGGCTAGCTTACACTCATATTTAATTTTCTCCCTCCTTATTTTTTTTTGTTGCCCTCTGTTGGTCTTGGAGAAAGTGAGGACTGCAGATGCTGGAGATCCAAATCACAAAGTGTGTTGCTGGAAAAGCACTGCCGGTCAGGCAGCATCTGAGGAGCAGGAGACTCGATGTTTTGAGCATAAGCTTTTCAGGAGTTTGTGGATGACACAAAAATTGTCAATATAGTGGACAGTGAAGAAGATTATCTAAGTTTACAAAGAGATCTTAACTAATTGGCATAATGAGCTGAGGACTAACAAATGGATGTAGGTTTGCTTGCTGAGCTGGAAGGTTTGGGTTCAGATATTACTTCACCATGCTCGGTAACATCATCAGTGAGCCTCCGGATGAAGCACTGGTGGTATGACCCACTTTTTATTTATGTGCTTAGGTTTCCTTGGATTTGTGACATCATTTCCTGTGGTGATGGCATTTCCATTTTTTTTTCAGGGGGTGGTAAATCAGATCCAAGTCAATGTGTTTGTTGATACACTTCCAGTTGGAAGGCCATGCTTCTAGGAATTCTCGCGCGTGTCTCTGTTTGGCTTGTCCTAGGACATCACTACAGGAAATGATGTCACCAACCCAAAGAAACCTAAATACATAAATAAAAAGTGGGCCATATCACCAGTGCTTCATCCGGAGGCTCACCGATGATGTTATCTCGTATGGTGATGAAACGTCTAAAAACGAACCTTCCAGCTCAGTGAGCAAACCTATATCCAGAACCTCAACCTGAGCTACAAATCTTCTCAAAAGTCATTAGTAACAGATTAAGTTTAATTTAGATAAATGTGAGGTAATGTATTTTGGTAAAACTAACAATGGCAGGACTTGTACAGGAAATGGTAGGACCACGGGTAGTGTTAAAAAGTGTGGTGCTGGAAAAGCACAGCAGGTCAGGCAGCATCCGAGGAGCAGCAGAGTTGATGATTTGGGCAACAGAATGAGGTGCTTATGCTTGCAATGTCGACTCTCCTGCTCCTTCGACACCGCCTGACCTACTGTGCTTTTCCAGCGCCACACTTTTTGACTTTGTTGGTCTTTGTAAGCTTGCCAATCCTCTGGTTTCCCACAGCTCTTTGCCACATAAGATGCTTTATCTTTTGCTTTTCTGCTATCCCTGACTTCCCTGGTCAGCCACGGTCGCCTCATCCTCCCTGTACCATGCTTCTTTTTCCTCAGGATGGCTCTCTGCTGTGTCTCCTGACTCACTCCCAGAAACCCCTTCCATTGCTGTTCCAATGTCTCTCCTGTTAGGCGTCTTTCCCAATCAATTCTACCCAGCTTCTCTCTCATGCCTCTATAGTTGCCTTTATTCAGTGCTAATACAAGATTTTATCTTGTCCCGTTGAAAATGCAGAGTAAATTCAATCATATTATGACCACTGCCTCTGAAAGGTTCCTTCACGTTAAGCTCCCTTATCAAGTCTACCTCAGTTCATAACATGAAATCCAGTATTGCCTGTTCCCTCGTGGGCACTGCCACTAACTGCTCCAAAAAGTCATCTCATACATATTCCACAAATTATTTTTTCTTGCAATACACTACCAACCTGATTTTCCCAGCCCATCTGCGTATTGAAATACCTCATGATCATGTAACTTTGCCTTTCCTACACATCTTTTCTATCTCCTGGAGTATCTTGTATCTTGGGGTCCAGGTTCAAATTCTGCCACGGTGGATAGTGGAATTTGAATTTAATAGAAAATAATCTGGAATTAAGAGTCTAATGATTCTGGGTAATCCAAGATGGAGGACAGGAAAAGTTGTGGCTGTAAGAGCTGCTCCTTTTTTGTGACATTTTTGGTGTTGGAGCTGATTTCCTCGAATTTCAGGAACTGAAATTACTGTTTTATATGCTGTTATGTTGGTTTGGAACGATGGGGGAAAGAAATCATAACAATGGCACTTTGAAAAGGAGGAAGATAGACAAAAGGCAGTGACCACATGGTTAGTGAGGGAGAGAGAGAAAGAATCCTGCACTGCTAACTGACACAGCAGTGAATCTGCACAGTTATTGCATTTGCTGTTTGAGTTCGTGAATCTCTGGACATCGGAGTGCGTCTAGGAAAAAATGAACAAACAGGGAAATTCACAGCTAATCATGAAGGAACATGTGTGGGAGAGCTCATAGCACAGGAACAGATAAGTGCATAGTTTTTAACGTGTAAACTTGCTGTAAGTCGAAAGCAGTGAGTAGCGTGAGTTCTTTCTTGATTATACGTTTTATTGAGATCTGTCTCTTGATTAAATTTTAAAAATATAAAACATAAGTTTGAAGTTAGCCTGGAGCATTGTTTTTTAGAGCAAAAAGACGGTGCTATTTTCTGTGTCTGTTGATTGTGAAGGAGCAAAGATGGCCTTTAGTAGAGTGGTGTGCTCTTCCTGTCGGATGTGGGAGTTTAGGAAGAGTTTCCACGTTACTGAGGATTGTGTCTGCAGGAAGGGACTTGGTTGCGAATCCTATCAGATTGCATGGATTGTTTGGAGCGGCAGTTAGAGACAATGTGGAATTTACATAAAGTAGGGGTGTGATGGATGGCAGTTACAGGAAGAGAGAAAAGCCGCAGATGCAGTCAGGTAGATGGGTTACCTCCAGGAAAGGTAGGAGAGGGAGGCAGGTAGTGCAGGAGTCTTATTTGGCTATCCCCATCTCAAACTAGTATGTTGTTTTGGAAAACGTAGAGCATGATGGACTCTCAGGTGAATGTAGCAAGAACAGCCAAGTTTCTGGTATCCAGACAGGCTTGAATGCAATGAGGGGTACGTTGGGGTCCAAGTGATCGGTTGTAATAGGGGACACTCTCATCTAGAGGCATAGACAGATGTTTCTGTGGCCAGCAGCAAAAAATTGCAATGGTCTGTTGCTTCCCTGGTGCCAGGGTCCAGCATATCTCAGAGAGGGTGCAGAAAGTTCTCAAACGGAAGAGGGACCAGCAGCACGTCATTGTACACATTGGAGCCACTGACACAGGAAGGGAGAAGGATGTGATTCTGAAGGGAGAATATCGAAAGCTAGGCAGGAATTTAAAAAGGAGGTCCTCGAGGGTAATAATATCTGGAATACTCCTGGTGTTACAAGATAGTAAGGGTAGGAATAGGAGTACAGAGCAGATGAATGTGTGGCTGAGGAGCTGGTGTATGGGAGAAGGGATCACATTTTGGATCATTGGAAACTCTTCTGGGGTAGAAGTGACCTGTATAAGAAGGACGGATTGCACCTGAATTGGAAGGGGACTAAAATATTAGCAGGGAGATTTGCGAGAGCTGCTCAGGAGGATTTAAACGTAGAAGTGACCTGTATAAGAAGGACGGATTGCACCTGAATTGGAAGGGGACTAATATGTTAGCAGGGAGATTTGCGAGAGCTGCTCAGGAGGATTTAAACTAGTAAGGCAGGAAGAGATAGAGGCAAGGGATCAATCTGAGACTGGCACAGTTGGGAAAAGGAGCGGGTCAAACAGTCAGGGCAGGCCGGGACAAAGCAAAGAACAAAGTAGGACTGATAAATTAAACTGCATTTATTTCAATGCAAGAGGCCTAACAGAGAAGGCAGATGAACTCAGGGCATGGTTAGGAACATGGGACTGGGATATCATAGCAATTACAGAGACATGGCTCAGGGATGGGCAGGACAAGCAGCTTAATGTTCCAGGATACAAATGCTACAGGAAAGATAGAAAGGGAGACAAGAGAGGAGGGGGAGTGGCGTTTTTGATAAGGAATAGCACTACAGCTGTGTTGAGGGAAGATATTCCGGAAATATGTCCAGGGAAGTTATTTGGGTGGAACTGAGAAGTAAGAAAGGCATGATCACCTTATTGGGATTGTACTATGTACCCCCTAATAGTCAGAGGGAAATTGAAAAACAAACTTGTAAAGAGATCTCAACTATCTGTAAGAATAATAGAGTAGTCATGGTAGGGGATTTTAACTTTCCAAACATCGACAGGACTGCCATAGTGTTAAAGGTTTAGATGTAGAGGAATTTCTTAAGTGTGTACAAGACAATTTTCTGATTCAGTATGTGGATGTATCTACTAGAGAAGGTGCAAAACTTGACCTACTCTTGGGAAATAAAGCAGGGCAGGTGACTGAGGTTTCAGTGAGGGAGCACTTTGGGGCCAGCAACCAAAATTCTATTTGTTTTAAAATAGTGATGGAAAAGGATAGACCAGATCTAAAAGTTGAAATTCTAAATTGGAGAAAGCCCAATTTTGACGGTATTAGGCAAGAATTTTCAAAAGTTGATTGGGGGCAGATGTTCACAGGTAAAGGGACGGCTGGAAAATGGGAAGCCTTCAGAAATGAGATAACGAGACTCCAGAGAAAGTATATTCCTGTTAGGGTGAAAGGAAAGGCTGGTAGGTATAGGGAATGTTGGATGACTAGAGAACTTGAGGTTTTGGTTACGAAAAAGAAGGAAGCATTTATCGGGTATATGGCGATATCGAGTGAATCCTTAGAGTATAAAAGCAGTAGAAGTATACTTAAGAGGGAAATCAGGAGGGCAAAAATAGTTCATGAGATAACTTTGGTAAGTTGGGTTAAGGAGAATCCAAAAGGTTTTTACAAATATGTTAAGGACTAAAGGGTAACTAAGGAAAGAATAGGGCCTCTCAAAGATCTGCAAGGCAGCCTTTGTGTGGAACCACAAGAGATGGGACAGATACTAAATGAGTATTTTGCATCAGTATTTACTGCGGAAATGGATATGGAAGATATAGACTGTAGGGAAATAGATAGTGACATCTTGAAAAATGCCCATATTACAGAGGAGGAAGTGCTGGATATTTTGAAACACATAAAAGTAGATAAATTCCCTGGACCTGATGAGGTGCACCCTTGAACTCTGTGGGAAACTAGGGAAGTGATTGCTGGGCCCCTTCCTGAGATATTTGTATCATAGGTAGTCACAGGTGAGGTACCAGAAAACTGGAGGTCGGCTAACGTGGTGCCACTGTTTAAGAAGAGTGGTAAGGACAAGCCAGAGAACTATAGACTAGTGAGCCTAACATCGATGGTGGGCAAGTTATTGGAGGGAATCCTGAGGGACAGGGTGTACATGTATTTGGAAAGGCAAGGACTGATTCAGGATTGTCAGAATGACTTTGTGCGTGGGAAATCATGTCTCACTAACTTCATTGAGCTTTTTGAAGAAGTAACAAAGAGGATTGATAAGGGCAGAGCAATAGATGTGATTTATATGGACTTCAGTAAAGTGTTCAGGTGTTCCTCACAGGAGAATGGTTAGCAAGAGTAGCTCACATGGAATACAGGGAGAACTAGCTATTTGGATACAGAACTGGCTTGAAGGTAGAAGACAGAGGATAGTGGTGGAAGGCTGCTTTTCAGACCAGAGGCCTGTGATCAGTGGTGTGCCACAAGGATCGGTGCTGGGTCCACTGTGTTTCATCATTTATATAAGTGATTTGGATGTGAACATTGGAGGTATAGTTAGTATGTTTGCAGATGACACCAAAATTGGAGGTGTAATGGACAGCGAAGAAGGTTTCCTCAGAGTACAACGGGATTTTGATCAGATGGACCAATGGGCTGTGGAGTGGCAGATGGAGTTTAATTTTGATAAATGTGAAGTGCTGGATTTTGGAAAAGGAGATCAGAGCAGGATATATACACTTAATGGTAAGGTCCTGAGGAGTGTTGCTGAACAAAGAGACCTTGGGGTGTAGGTTCATAGCTCTTTGAAAGTGGAGTTGTAGATAGATATGATAGTGAATAGTGTGTTTGATATGCTGTTCTTTATTGGTGACAGCACGGAGTACAGCAGTTGGGAGGTGATGTTGCAGTTGTACAGGACATTGGATAGACCATGTTTAGGATATTGTATGCAATTCTGGTCTCCTTCCTGTTGGAAGGGTTTTGTGAAACTTTAAAGGGTTCAGAAAAGATTTGCAAGGATGTTGCCAGGGTTAGAGGATTTGAGCTATAGGGAGAGGCTGGGGCTGCTTTTTCCTGGAGCGTCGGAGGCTGAGGGTTGACCTTATAGAGGTTTATAAAATCATGAGGGGCATGGATAGGATACATGATTTGGAGATGCCGGTGTTGGACTGGGGTGTACAAAGTTAAAAATCACACAACACCAGGTTATAGTCCAACAGGTTTAATTAGAAGCACACTAGCTTTCGGAGCAACACTCAATTACCTGATGATTATAACCTGGTGTTGTGTGATTTTTAACTGGATAGGATAAATAGACAAGGTATTTTCCCTGGGGTGGGGGAGTCCAGAACTAGAAGCCATAGGTTTAGGGTGATGGAGAAAGATATAAAAGGGATGCAAGGGACAATGGTGGTGCGTGTATGGAATGAGCTGCCAGAGGAAGTGGTGGAGGCTGATACAATTACAGCATTTAAAAGACATCTGAATCGGTATATGAATAGGAAGGGTTTAGAGGTATATGGGCCAAGTGCTGGCAAATGAGACTAGATTAGGTTTGAATATCTGGTCAGCATGGATGAATGGACCAAAGGGTCTGTTTCTGTGCTGTACATCTCTATTACTCTATGAATCGATCGTTGGGAAAAACCCATCTGGTTCACTAATGTCTTTCAGGGAAGGAAACTGCCATCCTTACCTGATCTTGCTTACATGTCACTCCAGATCCACAGCAAGGTAGTTGACTCTTAACTGCTGCATGGCCTATCCAGTGACACTCAGATCCCATGAATTAATTTTTTTTTAAAATCTGCATATCTCCCTTATGCTTCATGAACTTGAATATCCCTCTCCAATCTTCTCACACTCTTCCCTCTTCAAGGAAACCAGTGCAAGTGTTTCCAAGCTCCAATTCCCTCAATGTTACCCCAAGCATTCCACATCCAATAAAACAACTACTGTTGTATTTTATATTCTCCACTTACTAACTCCCTACTCAACAAACAAGATTCCTCTTAATCTGGAACACCTCCATCCCATTTGGTGTCTCTGACCGAGTGTAAATCTACTTCCACTTCTCCTCTGAGCAACTAGCCATGACTTTAACTGAATGGGAATGGAAGGTGTGGCTGGAGATTCATCCCCAGTGACAGCAGGTTTTAATTCCAATCAGCACAGTACAAAAATAACTTCCATTTGTACACTTTCAGAATGTCAGCACAGCTACTGGCAGGGCAGTGGGGGTGGGGAGTGGCAGAGGCATAACAAGATTTGCCGAGGCAACCTATGCCTATCCAGGAAAACCATTTCAGCAAAGTTCACAATATCCCGCAATGTGGAAAAAGGACATTTGGCCCATCAAGTTTTCATTGATCCTTCAAAGAGGATTCCACCCAGACACTCACTGTATTCCCATAACCCTGCATTTACCATAAACAATCCACCTAACCCACACATCTCTGATGGCATGGCAAAATAACACTGCCAAACCACCCAACCTGCACAATTTTGGATTGTGGAAGGAAATGCACACAGACACATGGGGAGAATACGTAACTCCACACAGACAGTGAGCTGAAGGTGGAATTGATCCCAAGTCCTTGGCGCTGTAAGGCAGCAGTACTAACCACTGAACACCATGTTCATTGAAGAATGGAGGAGTGAGCATAAATGTTCCAGGTTCCAGGTTCAGGCTATTAAAGGAGAGATTGTGTTTCTCACACCTGATCTGGGCTTCCATTGGGTCTTCAGGAAAATGACGTTTTATCAACTTGCCCCTCAAGCTTCAAAAATTTGAAGTGTTCATGAAATGAGGAGAGTGTTTTTGTGCTTTCATCACTTTTTTTTTATTTTGGTTAAAAGTGTGATTTATCTACATTTTAATTCCATTTAGTTTAGAGTTTAAATTTGAAGTGATATTATGTGGGTTTTAATCTGCGTGTCTGAAAAGTTTATGTATCACTTTTCTGTATTTCTAGCGCCTTGGTAATTTCCCTTTAAGCTCAGACTGGGTTAAATAGTTCTTGGAGGCAAATAGGAACTTATTACATTGGGAGAGTTTTTGAAACTTGAGTGGATAGGCCATTCTGAGATTTGTGTGCTCCCTGTCCTTGTTTCCCCTGTGTCTCTGAATCTTTCTGGGGACATCCCTTATGAGCTTGTTTCTGCAGTTCCCAAATGAACCTCTTCCACTCTTGAGGAGGCTTTGAGGACAACCCCAAAATGTTTCCACTCTCCTCCTTGGGTTGCCCTATCATGACCAACTTCTTCGGATCATTGCTTTGGGAGTCTAATGTCAGGAAGATGACAATCCGATTCTACCCTGTCTTTGAGTGATTGGCTCCTCAATGCTGGGAAAGTTGGCATAGGAGAACACTTGTCTCATCGCCTGCTTTTTGGCCACTGAAGTTGGAGGATCTTTCAAAGGTGCCACTTGCAGGTTATTCTCCAACACTTTGAGGACCTTGCTATAGGCTGTCCAGGTTTTAGGGGCATAAATGAGTATCTATGTGAAATATTTAGAATCAGATAGTTGTTTAGCCTTGTTTCCTGACCCCAAATAGGTGAAGATGTAACAAAGACTGTAACTTTGTTAACAATTTTTTTCCCCTTATCTAAGGAGATATCATGGCATTGGAGTCCAAAGAAGGTTCACTTGGTTGATCTTGGGCTAGTAAGGCTCTTCATGTCAGGAAAGGTTGAGTAGATTGGGTTTATATTCATTGGCGTATAAGAATGAGAGGTAACCTTACTGAAACATACAGAAAAGATGTACTGGCCCTGGAGCAGGGTCCCAGGAGGAGCACCTTAACATACGAGAAGCATTTGAGGACTCTGGATCTATACTCGATGGAGTTTAGAAGGATGAGGAAGGATCTAATTGAAACTTACAGAATACTGAGTGGCCTGGACAGAGTAGATGTTGGGGAGATGTTTCCATTGATAGGAGAGACTAGGACCCAAGGGCACAGAGTAAAGACATTTTAGAACAGAGATAAGGAGAAACGTTTTCAGCCAGAGAGTGGGGAATCTATGGAACTGACTGCCACTGAAGGCTGTGGAGGCCAAGTCATTGAGGGTATTTAAGCCAGAGATAGATAAGTTCTTGATTGTCAAGGGGGATGAAGGGTTATGGACAGAAATCAGGAGATCGGGGTTGAGAAACTCATCAGACCTGATTCAATGGCGTAGCAGGCTCGATGGGCTGAATTGCCTAATTTCTGCTCCAATGTCTTAAGGTCATATGATTCTTTAAGGGTTTGATGGTAGATGTAGAGAGATTGTTTCTCTCTGTGGCACAGTTTAGGATCAGAAGGCATAATTTGACAGTAAGGAGTCACCCATCCAAGACAGAGATGAGGACAAATTTATTTTCTCAAGGGGTAGTGAATCTATAGAATTTTTACCCAAGATTGGATAGGGATTGGTTAGGGTTGGATCATTGTGTAGATTGAATGCTGAGACAGATTTTAATCAGTAAAGAAATCAAAAGTTATGGGCAAAAGGCAGGGAATTCGAATTGAAGATGATCAGATCAGCCATTATCTCACTGAATGGTGGAACAAACTAAGTGGGCTGAATGGCCTGATCTGATTTTTTTTTAGTTTTACGATGTTCAGGGTTGCAAAACATTGACTCACAGGATAATCGTACTGACTTGTAGGCATAGATCACATTTCCATGGGCACATCACCTGAGCAAAGAAATAAATTGTCTCTGGGAGGCAGACTCTTTCTCCCTCTCCTCTTGGCTTCTCATGAATTATACCAAACAGATGACAGAGTTAGCTTAGTTTTGGAAGCTGGTTTCTCACTGGGCTGCTTCCAGATATTGTAACTCCCTGCAGAGATGACCCAAAGTCTGTGTTCATTCAGGGGGTCCCAGTCTCTCTGAAGGTGATTCAGAAACTAGGAGCCCTCCTCCCCAGCACCTGCCTGGGGGCGTCTCATGCTCACTTTATGCAGCTGGTCTAGAAATCTGAAAAAGGTCAGGGTCTGATGTCTGTTATTGGGGTCTTGGATGTTGATCCTTATTTTGGAACCTATAACATCCAACCAAGAAATGCTGCATCGCCCAGTTTCTATCCTGTGTTAGTCATAGTTGGTGATGGGCTTTCTGCCTTTCAGCCTGCCCGGAGCATTGAATAAAATTTAAGGCTTGTTCCTATTAGTGGGAAACTATCCATCGGGCTGTGAGTGATGGATTGACCTTTGAACCCTGTGACTTGTTAAGAATGAATAATGCCTTTTCTCTGTGAACTACAAGGCACAGCTCATCATTTTCCTTGCCTTAATTTTCTCTCCCTGTCAGTACAATGGACACAATTATTAATTATGAATACAATTATTTTTAGACTGACGAAGGCAATTTTAACCCCAGTTCAGCACAGTAGAAACTTGGCAGGGGGTGTTTCAAATTGGTGAGAAGTTTCACACACTTTTACACCACTGCCTTCATCAGAGTCTGGGTTTAACTTTCCTGTCACTGTAACTACCCCAAAATACCTCCATCTAGTCGCCTCATGCATGCCTCCTGATAGCGAGGTTCGCAATCTAATCAAACACTGGGCAAAGGTGCTGAACTCACTGTTGGATTTATTAGTCAATGTCTTATATTTGAGTTCCTTAGTTCTGGTCTCAATCTCCAATAAAATGGAGCTAACGTGGGCCAATGACATGTTGCTACTAGGAGCTGCAGTTTATGACAGAGTTTTGGAGGTTAGGGAGAGGATGTTCAGTGGTGGGCAGTTGTCCTATTAGAAAGAAATCAATGGTGATGAATTGGTCCTAAGAAGTTTTGAAACTAAACAACATGAATCACCCATCTGTCGAAAACCTTGGGATCTTGAAAAATGACGAAATGAAGAAAACAGGAGACATTGGTCCTCGTGAATCAGTTTTAATTGTCCCAACATTGGTACCTCTAAATGCTAGAGAATAGACACGCTATAAGAGAGGACAGATATATTTTAATTGTGGAGGAAGGCAGATCTCTTGTGGAATTGTGTAGAGGGCATTGCAATGGGCAAAGTTTCCAGCATTTCAATGTCGAGTTTTGTTTAAAAAAAATACACATGGAATAAGTTTAGTTTAACTTACAATGGAAAACAACAAGATTGGAAACTGGAAATCAAATCAAGAGACATATTAAAAGTAGGTTGTCTGTTAAATCCAAGTAAAAGGGCTCAGACAGGTGCAAGTCTCCAAAGATTTGTCCTAGATTTTGGATAAATATAGATTAGAGCCATATTTAGCAAACTCTAGTGATTTTCCTGTCGTGTTCTTCACTTTGATCCAAAGGATATACAGAGAATATCCAGCCTTATCATGATAGGAGCTTTATTCTCTCTGACTACAAAACACACAAGGTAAACCTTACAAGTCAGGGGTGCATCTTCCAGCATTCTGACTTTTCAAGGATTCACAAATTCTTCAGTTAGAAACAGACCGTTTTTCTCAGAGCTGGGAATTCAAGTCAATGTTGGTTAGTTAGAATCCAGCTGATGAAAGGCTATTGATCGGAGGTGTCAGGCAGGCTCTCCTGTGCTGAGTCTGATGGTGGGGGAGGACAGTTAAATTGGGCAACATGGTGTCAGAAGGGAAGTTGACACTTCAGTCCAATTAAGTCCAGTGCAGAAAAGTTCCAGGAGGACTTTCCCGTGTCCCTGTCAGTTAAGGGTCTTAACTGGACATTTAACGATCATGAAGATCCTCATCACACTGCCTCTAGAATTAACCCAAAGGCGGAAAGTGGGCTTGCTATGCAGAGGGCACGTTGCACACAATTTGTATAGTGGTGTGTATGCTCCAAACTGGGGAGTCCATTGTTCAAACATAGCCGGTGCCTGTTGGAGGGACACAGCATGATGAAGGGGACCTGCTATGACCCAGCCTCTTCCCAACTCTTCCACACCCCCCCACACCAAACCACACCCGCGCCCCCCCCCCCCTCCCCAACTGTCATAATTCACCTGTGGCCTGTGATCCTGCGTGAACATACATATTGGGAGACTATCATACCAGCAGAAGCCATCACTTTCCATAAGACTGTAGGATGTAAGAGCAGGATTATGTCATTCGGGCCATTGAGTCTGTTCCATCATCTGACCATGGCTGATATGTTTCTCAATCCCTTTCTACTACTTTCTCCCAATAACCCTTGATCCCCTTACCATTTAAAAACCTATCTGTCTCTGTCTAAAACACACTTAATGACTTGGCCGCTACAGCTTCTGTGGCAATGCCTTTCACAGATTAAGCACCTTTTGACTGAAGAAAATCCTGCTCATCCCAGTTCTAAAGGGTTGTCCCTTTACCCTGAGGCTGGGGCTCAGGTTTATTGTGCTAGCGGAAACATCTTCTCCACGTGCACTCTGCCCAGGCCTCTCTGTATTCTGTCAGTTTCAGTTCAGCTGCAGAATTCTGATAGCTGAATTGAAAGCTATTGGCTGACAAGACTTCCACCCACTCCCCCACCATCCCATGATTCTGGCCAGGGCCCATCGCTGTCTGGGTAAGTCTCTGAATGGCACTGCTTTTGGTGTGCCTTCTCAAAGAGAAGTGACAGATGGCTCTCAACTGATGGTCCAACCATATGAGACCGATTCCTGCCTTCTCCATTCAATTCCACGCATTAACAATGTCATCTCATCCACCAGCCCTTCCAGCACTTTCTATTCTTATTACAGATTGTCTGCAGTATTTTGTCTTTGCATCACATTTCACGCACAGTCACATCAAGACCTTGTATGGAATTTCTATGACTTTTAAGGAATTCTACGCTTCTTCCTTTTCATACATTCAGATTCATCTTTCCTTCATCTTTCCCCTCCTTATGTCTAATTATTTTGCTCCAGCTCAACTTTTCATTGTATGGTTCCCTTCCTCAGTTTCAATTATTTTCTATTCTTTTAGGGTGTCCTTTACCTCTCTGCTTTATTCTATCTTTAATTCCCTCTGTGTGATTACGCATACATTTTTACAGAGTTAGCTGATAAAATGTAATGGGTTGAGTGGAGAGGTTATGTTTATCTTTAAGCTGTTGAGAGAGACAAAGGCAATTTAAAAAAAATGCTATTTTCTAATCAGCCTGTTCAAAGCTGTTATTACACAGCTCAGGAATAGGTTTCTAATCAAACTGATCAAAGATACCTCTGGAACAGGTTAAAATTAAACTTGGGCTGTTCCCATCTCCCACCACCGCTCCCCTCCCCAACTCTTCCCACCTTGCCTCCTTCAATTCAAATGTGGACAATCCAAGACCATGTTATTTGAGCCTCATCATGTTTCAGTCTCATACAGCAGTACATTCCTGCAATTGTTTAATTCTACATGTGCAATGTCACCTGACTTCTTCCCTTACCATGTATACATTTATTAAATTGAGACTCAAGGATGTTTCGGAGGGTAAACTTCCTTCATGTAGAGAACCATTTGAGGTTTGAATCAAAATATTGCTCCTCCTTTTAGCTCTGATTCACCAGGTTCTTTGCCTGTCCTCGGATGCTGCCTGAATTGCTGTGCTCTTCCAGCACCACTGATCCAGAATCTACAGTCACAGAGGTCTACTCTGGACAGTGCCCAAGGCGATGGTGTGGGACAGGAGATGATCTGAGGTTATGGTTACAGCCTGCTCTGAAAGTACGAGATGCTGCCTGACCTGTTTCTGAAGCTGCTTTAGATTGATGCCCTGCCCACTATGATTTGTGACCATACATTTGGCCAAAGTTTTCCGCTCTGCTGCCAAGAATATCTGAAAGTGAGTTGTCAGCCAAACCTCTGGAAAAGTTGTAAGCTCAGAACAGGAGCTGCTCCATGGAAACTACAGACCATTACCAACAGGCATCTCAATGATAATCAATAATCATTGTAGATTTTTAATGATCTTCTTTACAATGTTGAGAGTCAGATATAGATTGCCCTCAATGGATTTGATTGTAAAAGGCATCTATTTACTGGTAGTGTCTCAGAATTTACAGCAACCATTCGACTGTTATGTACTTTAAAACTAACTATGGTCCTAACAAGAATGATTCACTCTGTGCCTCAGCTTTTGATTACACCATGTTCACATTAGGGCTGTTCCTGCTGTCTTTGGTTCTCCTCACTGTGTCAAGATATCAAAGGGAGATTTTCCTGGGTCAGTGCTCAGGTCCACAGGATTGCACGACAACATGAAGTATCAAAGTACTCAGCAGGCTGGAGCTCAGCAAGGAAAACAATCTGATTTTCCTTCTTTTGCAGGCTTTAACTGAACTAATAACTTCAGCTTGGATTATGATCAGACTGCTGAGATGCAGATGCAGGAAGTTCTTCCTAAGATGTGTATTTAGAATTTATCTCTTGTGAATTTATTTCCAGTCACCATTCTGTAGTTAACAGCAGTTGTTTTGTTGAAATTGAATTTATATTTTAAGATTTTGGAAAACATGCATGTCTTAGTTTATTGAAACAATCCAATGTTAAGTGTGTTTTGTTTGGTGCCATGGATTTGTTTTGTAATTTTTTTTAACAATTGAGTAAATTGATGACCAGACTTGAGATGACAAGAATCCAGAGAAAGTATATTCCAGTCAGGGTGAAAGGGAAGGTCGGTAGGTATAGGGAATGCTGGATGACTAAAGAAATTGAGGGTTTGGTTAAGAAAAAGAAGGAAGCATATGTCAGGTATAGACAGGATAGATCGAGTGAATCCTTAGAAGAGTATAAAGAAATTAGGAGTATACTTAAGAGGGAAATCAGGAGGGCAAACGGGGACATGAGGTAGCTTTGGCAAATAGAATTAAGGAGAATCCAAAGGGCTTTTACAAA
>NC_057738.1:43899010-43951864 GCF_004010195.1 Chiloscyllium plagiosum
TCTCCTTCCTACTGGAAAGATGTTGTGAAACTTGAAAGGGTTCAGAAAAGATTTACAAGGATGTTGCCAGGGTTGGAGGATCTGAGCTACAGGGAGAGGCTGAACAGGCTGGGGCTGTTTTCCCTGGAGTGTTGGAGGCTGAGGGGTGACCTTGTAGAGGTTTACAAAATTATGAGGGGCATAGATAGGATAAATAGACAAAGTCTTTTCCCTGGGGTTGGGGAGTCCAGAACCAGAGGGTATAGGTTTAGGGTGAGAGGGGAAAGATATAAAAGAGACCTAAGGAGCAACTTTTTCATGCAGAGGGTGGTACGTGTATGGAATGAGCTGCCAGAGGATGTGGTGGAGGCTGGTACAATTGCAACATTTAAGAGTTATTTGGATATATGTATATGTATAGGAAGAGTTTGGAGGGATATGGGCCGGGTGCTGGCAGGTGGGACTAGATTGGGTTGGGATATCTGGTCGGCATGGACAGGTTGGACCGAAGGGTCTGTTTCCATGCTGTACATCTCTATGACTCTATGACTTGCAGATGATACCTCATTAAATTATTTTAGATCACAATTCAACATTTTTTGTATCATTCCAAAGCAACAAAATACTCTCTTTCAAATTCTATGTGATTTCTGCTAATTCATGATTTTAGATTTTCATCCCAAATTTATTTTAGCATTAAAAGCCTTCAGTCACCCCCAGTTAATCTGAATTTATGATGCATAAATCTAAATGTCTTTACATCTGGGTCTGAGCTGAAACTGCCCACTCATTAAGGCCTGATGATTTATTAGCTTGTCATTATCCTGGACAACTGATTTAATCCTTCAAACCCCATGTAATTGCTTCCCACCTTTTCATTTTAATTCCTTTGATTTTTTGCTGACGGGACAATTGTCTTTTCCTTCTTTTGTTTTAAAATTGATTCGTTCTGTACTCTTTTAATGTCCTTCCTATTTCTCCTGGCACACGGGACGTGCGAAATGACTGAATCCACTTCAATATCTTGCCCTTTAGTTCTCTTTGCTCACACAGTGCAAGTGAAATTAGCAATGCAGACCACTCTTGACAGTTTCCACCCTTGGACAGAGAGAGGACTGATATTTCATCAGCCCCATCCCTGCTGGAATCTCCTTGCAAATGATATAGAAATGTCCGATCAAATCTTCCTCCTTCAAAGCAAGCAGAGCAAAAGATTTGGGCAAGAAAAAGCAGATTGCCCATAGAATTTAAAGGGATAAGAAGTGATCTTATTAAAAGAGGTATAATTCTTGAAAGGCTTGACAAGGTAGAGCTGAGAGGATACTTCGCCTGGTTGGGGAGACACATTTTTTTTTAATTCATTCATGACACATGTACGTTGCTGGCTAGATCAGTGTTTCATAGGTCATAGAAGGTCACAGAAGATCATAGAAACCCTACAGCATGTAAGCAGGCTATTTGGTCTATGGAGTCCACACTAACGCTCTGAAGAGCATCCCACCAGACTCACCCCCTTACCCCTATTCCTGTAACTGCGTTTCCCATGGCTAACCCACCTGACCTGCACATCTTTAGATTGTGGGAGGAAACCACAGCACTTGGAGGAAACCCACACAGACACAGGTGCGCCATGAGTAGTCAAGAGCCAAACACATTGCTATGGGTCTAGGGGGCACATGTCGGCCAGACCAGATAAAAGTAGCAAATTTTCTCCCTGGAAGAACATTAAGAAACCTGATGGGTTTTTATGACAAGTAACAATGATCACATGATCACCATTCGACTAGTTTTTTTAAAATTGCACCTTGTCATTGAACTCAAGTTTTACCACCTGCCATGGTGAAACTCGAACCCAAGTCTCCAAAGCATCTATCTGGGATTCTAGACTGGCTTTAAAACAGAGGTAGATGGGTTCTAGATTAGTAAGGGGTCAAGGGTTATCAGGAGAAAGCGGGAGAATGGGCTGAGAAACATATCAGTCACGATGAAACTCAATGGGCCAAACGACCTAATTCTGCTCCTATAACGAATGGTCTTATAGATTGCTACTCTAGTTCCATTAACATTACGCCAGAGACCCGGGTTCAATTCCCGCCTCAGGTGACTGACTGTGTGGAGTTTGCACATTCTCTCCGTGTCTGCGTGGGTTTCCTCCGGGTGCTCCGGTTTCCTCCCACAGTCCAAAGATGTGCGGGTCAGGTGAATTGGCCATGCTAAATTGCCCATAGTGTTAGGTAAGGGGTAAATGTAGGGGTATGGGTGGGTTGCGCTTCGGCGGGGCGGTGTGGACTTGTTGGGCCGAAGGGCCTGTTTCCACACTGTATGTAATCTAATCTAATCTAAACCACTCATTCTCAATGTTGCAGTGGTGCCAAAGCAATTTCTAAACTCATAAAATAAAGAGAGAACCTGCTGGAGAAACTCATCAACTCACACAGCCTCTGGAGAGACAGATAGACAGACAGACAGACAGAGTACAGTGCAACTGCTTCTGAAGTATTTTGATTTTATTTGTTCATCTCATCTCATATGTTTGTTTTCAGGAATGAAAGTGCCAACATTGCCCGTTGGAATATTGCAACTAGTGTTCAACTTTAGGAATTAAGGATTTGTTTTTGACTATTCATCAGCTGTATTGAGCCATCTTCTTAAAGCCATTCATATAATCAGATAAGAACCTTTTGAAATCTTTTGACAATTGGATCATTTGATGGATTATCTTCCCTCGGAAGAAGTGGCCTTCCCTCACTCCAGGCACTACACTGATCCATTCCTATTCTCGAAATCCTTCTACACTGACATATTGTCCAAATAGGTTTCCAATCGATCAAGTGGACTATTGTTAAAAATAAACAGATTGCACTTGAAAGAATGGTCACATTTTTACATCCACACCACACAGTTTTCATTTGTCCCTGCATTTGAGACAAAGAATTAATGAGGAATTATTACATTAGGTTAAGGAAGATAAATTAGATACAATCTGTACATTTTTAAGATTCTGCTCTATAACTCTACATTGAATGATGTCACAATGTCCCAATGGACCAAATCCATTTCAAATCAATTATATTGGAGTGTCTGTGGTAGGACACTGATAGTACAAATAGAGTCACAGAATTATACAGTACGAAAGCAGATCCTTCGGTCCAACTGATCCATGCTGACCAGATGTCCCAATCTGACCTAGTCCCATTTGTCAACAGTTGGCCCATATCCCTCTAAACCCTTCCTATTCATATTCGAAAAGTATGACGCAGGGAAAGCACAGCAGGTCAGGCAACATCCGAGGAGCAGGAGAGTCAATGTTTTGACCCATCCAGGTGCCTTTTCAATGTTGCAATTGTACCAGTTTCCACAACTTCCTCTACCAACTCAATCTATACATGCACCACCTTCTGCGTGAAAAAGTAACCCTTCAGGTCCTTTCTAAACCTTTCTATTCTCACCTTAAACCTATGCCCTCTAGTTTTGGGCTCCCCACCCTAAACATGCCCCTCATGGTTTTCTATACCTCAAGAAGGTCACCCCTCAGACTCCAACGTTCCAGGAAAAAAAAGCCCCAGCCTATTCAGCCTCTCCCTATAGCTCAAACACTCCAAAACCTGCAACATCCTTACAAATCTTTTCTGTACCCTCTCAAGTTCAATAGCCTGATTCCTTTTGAAGAGTTACCAAAATTCAATGCAGTATTCAAAAACTGGTCCCACCAATGTCCTGTACAGCTGCAACATGACATCCCAACTTCGATACTCAATATTCAAACCAATGAAGGCAAGTGTGCCAAATGCCTTCATCACCACCCTGTCCACCTGTGATTCCACTTTCAAGGAACTATGCTGTGTGGGTATCGCCTGTTGGGCTGGCATTTATTGCCCGTCCCTAGTTGCCCCTCGTAAAGATGTTAGTGAGCTGCCTTCTTGAACTGCTGCAGCCACATGCTGTGGGCTGACTCACAATTCTATTAGGGAGGGAATTCCAGGATTTTGAATCAGTGACAGTGAAAGAACGGCAATATATTTCCAAGTCAGGATTGTGAGTGGCTTGGAGGAGAACTTGAAGGTGGTGGTGTTCCCATGTATCTGCTGCCCTTGCCCTTCTCAATGGAAGTGGTCATGGTTTGGAAGGTGCTGTCTGAGGATCTTGAGTCAGTTTCTGCAGCACAGCTTATGGATGGTACACAGTGCGGCTACTGAGGGTGGGTGGTGGAGGGAATGGATGCTTGTGGATATGGTGTCAATCAAGCAGATTGATTACTCCAGGATGATGCCATTTTTGAATGTTGTTGGAACTCCACACATCCAGGAAAGTGGGGAATATTCTATCACACTCCTGACTTATGCCTGATAGATGGTGGACATGTTTTGGGGAGTCATGAGGTGAGTTACTCACGACAGGATTCCTAGCTTCTGACCTGCTCCTGTAGCCACTGTGTTTTTTTTGTGGTGAGTCCAGTTGAGTTTTTGGTTAATGGTAACTCCCAGAATGTTGATAGTGGAGGATTCCATGATCGAAACACCATTGAATGTCAAGGGGTGGTGGTTAGATTGTCTCTCATTGGTGACGGTCATAATCTGGCATTTGTATGGTGCGAATGATACTTGTCACTTGTCAACCCAAGCCTGGATGTTGCCCAAATCTTATTGCATTTGGATATGGACTGCTCAGTATCTGAGGAGTCACGAATTGTGCTGCACATTGTGTAATCACCTCTGATTGTATTGATGAAGCAGCTGAAGATGGTTGGGCCTAGGACACTACCCTGAGAAACTCCTGCAGAGATGTCCTGGAGCTGAGGTGACTAACCTTCAATAGCCACAATCACCTATCCGTGCGTCAGGCATGACTCCAACCACCTGAGAGTTTGCCCCCTGATACCCATTAATTCCGGTTTTGCTATGGGCACCTTGATGCCACTCTCGGTCGAATGCAGCCTTGATGATAAAGGCTATCACTCTCACCTCACATTTGGAATTCAGCTTTTCTGTCCATATTTAAAACAAGGCTGTAATGAGGTCAGGAGCTGAGTGATCCACTGGTGGAACCCAAACTTGGCGTCACTGAGCAGGTTATTACAGAGCAGGTGCTGCTTGATGGCACTGCTGATGAAACCTTCCATCACTTTACTGATGATCGAGAGTAGACTGATGGGGCAGTAATTGGCTGGGTTGGATTTGTCCTGATTTTTATGTACAGGACACAAAGGAGCAATTTTCCACATTGTTGGGTACATGCTGTGCTGTAACTGTACTGGAACAGCTTGGCGAGGGGAGCGGCAGTTCTGGACCACAAGTCTTCAGCACTATTGCTAGAAATTTGTCAGGGCCCATCGCCTTTGCAATATCCCGTGTCTCCAATAGTTTCTTGATATCACAAAGAGCGAATTGGATTGGCTGGAGAATGGTATCTCTAATGCTAGGGACCACTGGAGGTGACTGAGATGGATCATCCACTCGGCACTTCTGGCTGAAGATTGTTGTGAGTGCTTCAGTCTATCTTTTACACTGATGCTCCATCATTGAGGATGAGGATATTGGTGGACCTTCCTCTTCCAGTGAGCTATTTAATTGTCCACTACCATTCACAACTGGAGGACTGCAGAGCTTGGATTTGATCAATTGGTTGTGGGATCGCTTAGCTCTGTCTATCACTTGCTGTTTATGCTGTTCGGCAAGTAGTCCTGTTTGGTGGCTTCACCACATTAACACCTCATCTTCCAGTATGCCTGGTGCTGCTCCTGGCATGACCTCCTGTACTCTCCATTGAACCAGGGTTGATCCCCTGGCTTGACGGGAATGGTTAAGTGGGGTATATGCAAGGCCATGAGGTTACAGATTGTGCTGGAGTATAGTTCTGCTGCTGTTGATGGTCCACAGTGCCTCATGGATGCCCCGTCCTGAGCTGTGAGATCTGTTCAAAGTCTGTCCCATTTAGCACGGTGATAGTGCTACACAACATGATGAAGGGTAGTCTCAGTGTGAAGGCAGGACTTTGTCTCTACAAGGACTTTGCAGTAGTTTCTCTTACAATAATCTCATGGACAGAGGCATCTGCAGCTAGCAGATTGGTAAGGATGAAGTCAAGTATGTTCCTCCCACTTGTTGGTTCCCTCACCAGCTGCCACACACCCAGTCGAGCAGCTATATCCTTTAGGACCCAACTAGCTCCATCAGTAGTATTGCTGCCGGGCCACCTTTGGTGGTTGGACATTGAAATCCCCCACCCAGAGTACATTTTGGGCATGAGAAGCAAGTCTGACACTCCAGAGACTGGCAATCGGGACAGGGGAGCATGCAGTGTTGGGACGGGGCATGATCGCTTCGTGGTATTTTCACTGGACAAGTAATCCAGAAATCCAGGTAATGTTCTGGGCACTTAGCAATGTGGTTAACTTTCAACTAGCAAGCCACTCAGTTGTATCCAGCACCAAAATATTTCAAAAAAAGAGAAACTGGATGTACCGTTTGCCATTAACTTAGGCAATAGATATAAATATATCCCATCATCAGGAATACAGGCAGAGAGCCTGAAGGGTGGAGAGATAAGTGGTTATCTCACTTATCTCTCCACCCTTCAGGCTCTCTGCCTGTATTCCTGATGAAGGGCTTTTGCCCGAAATGTCGATTTTACTGCTCCTCAGATGCTGCCTGAATTGCTGTGCTCTTCCAGCATCACTAATCCAGAATCTGGTTTCCATCATTTGCAGTCATTGTTTTTACAAATATAGCCCAGTCCACCCTGCACATTCCTCCTTCCTGCACGTCGGATTTTGATCTAAAACTGGAATAGACTGGTTAAGCAACACCCTGAAATGGTCATATTCCACACAATATTCCAGGCACCACCATCCCCATCCCTGGGTCGGTCTGATCCCACTGATAGGAGAGAACCAGCAGAGGTGGAGCACAGTGGTATAAGGTCAGAAGGGTTTGATCTTGAGAGTCCTCAACACTGACTTTGGATTCCAAGAAGTCTCATGGCATCAGGTCAAACATGGGCAGAGGTGGCAGGGGCACCTGTGTGGGTGGCTTCAATGTCCATGACCAAGAGTGGTTCAACAGTAGCACGACTGATAGAGCTGATAAGGTCCGAAAGGGCATGGCTGCCAGGTTGTGCCTACCTTATCCAGATGGTGCAGGAATTCATCATAAAGGAAAAATGTATTTGACCTCAGCCTCATCAAACGACCTACCACAGAAACATCTGTCCATGACAGAATCGGTGAGAATGACCGCCACACAGGCCTGGAGAAGAAATCCTGTTTCCACATTAAGGATGCTCCATTGTGTGTGTGACTCTACTACTGTGTTAAAAAGGATAGACCTCAAATAGGGCAACTCAAAACTAGCCTCTGGTTTCTTGTGTTCTGCCCTATTCCTTGTTGAATGACAGAGTTATATTCACTATTTTCTCATGAGTGCAATCTTCTCCAAAACAAGGGAGTTGGGGAAATTAAAACCAATTAAAACCACTTCCTTCACCACTTCTTTAATGATCCTTGAATAAAATTATACAAGACCCAGCACTTGGCAGTCCCTTAATTCAAGGTACTGCTTCACTGGTGATTGCGATTTCCCGAATTCCTTCTTCCCTTCCATTTCCTTGTATCGTCTTTATTGAAGACTGAGACAAAATACCTGTTCAATTTACTTCCGTTTCCTTACTTTCCGTTTTTATTTTGTAGTTCAGTGCTTTAAAAAAATTCCAACAGCCAAATATCATTACAACAAGCAGGCATGACCAGCAACTTTCCTTTAGGAAAAATGGACCAAAATAAATATTCTGGAGTGTTGTCACCCTTTAAACACAGAACAGGTCAAATGTGATGTACATGTAGCCTTCCTGAAAGAACCAAAGTGAAGGCGAAATGCTAAAGAAGTGTTAGTAACAATGATGAGAATGTGAAGTCCCAGAATGAGTCACAAACTTCAATTATTCCATTAAATATTTAAGGCACTCTCTGTAATAAAACACAAATAAGCAGAATTTTATTTGCTCTGTCTGACATTTTCTGTTATTATCATTCAGCTTCAACTTACTCAGGTGATGGGCCATGTCTGCCTTTCTCAGGAATAAACTTGCGATTGGGAAGGTCCACTGGGAATTCTTTGTCACTGTGTAAACTCAGCTAAAAGCATTTTTACTCAAAACAATCTGAGGAGCATGGACGGTTTTATATCACGCATATCAGAATAGTAGAAGTGCTGCCATGATAAATGTAACATTTCAGCCCCACCAGCTCAAGAAAGATGTTGCCTATGTAAGTACATCAATAATCATTATGTGTTTTTACTGTTCAGTGCAAGGGAAAAAAGTGAGGAAAAATGACCAGTCATACAGTATCAGGGGAAGGCAATGGCCGAGTGACATTATTGCTAGATTGTTAATCTCGAGACACAGGTAATGTTCTGGGGACCTGGGTTCGAATCCAGTCATGGCAAATTGTGGAATTTAAGTTCAACAAAAAAAAATCTAAAGTTAAGGGACTGATGATGACCATGAAATCACTGTTGGGAAAAATTCTGCTTCACTGATGTCCTTTAGGGAAGAAATCTGCTACCTTCCCTGCCTTGGCCTATGTGTGACTCCAGACCCAATGTATGGAAATTAGATTAGATTAGATTACTTACAGTGTGGAAACAGGCCCTTCAGCCCAACAAGTCCACACCGACCCGCAACCCACCCATACCCCTTACCAAACACTACGGGCAATTTAGCATGGCCAATTCACCTGACCTGCACATCTTTGGACTGTGGGAGGAAACCGGAGCACCCGGAGCAAACCCACGCAGACACGGGGAGAACGTGCAAACTCCACACAGTCAGTCGCCTGAGGCGGGAATTGAACCCGCTGTGAGGCAGCAGTGCTAACCACTGTGCCACCGTGCCGCCCACAATGTGGTTGATTCTTAACTGTTCTCCAGGGATGGATAATAAATACTGCCCCAGCCAATGACTCCCACATCATGTGAGTGATTTTTTTAAAAAAAGTGCAGCACACAGGTGCCTGGGCTCTCAATGTGGGAAATGCCATCGGTGATCCCCATTTTGGACAGTCCGAGAATTGGAAAGGTTCCTGCTTGACAAGGAGGCTGTGAAAGGTCGCTTTTTGGAAGCAGCTCCACACAGTCTCAGTGCACCTGCAAATCTTTGTTTGAGGTGCCCGGTGGGAGGGGGCAGGAGCAAACAAAGAAAATGGCCATGATTCAGGAATGGACCCCTCATATCGGCCCAATCTCTGCTAGATCGTTATCTGGACATATTGGTGGCCATGTTACTGCAAAGTCAATACCAAGCAAATGTCAGAATGGAGTATCTCTGGCTCTTGACCACAGCTCTCTGACCTGATCTGATGGCTTTCTTGTCAACAGCACTGCACAGCAATGACCTGCTCACTGATGGTGTGTTTGGGTTCTTCCACCTTATTGTAGCTTACGTCTAAACATGAAACAAAGACCAGAGCATGAGAATGGAGAAGGGAATGACTGCCATCCACATCAAGGTTGCATTGGGTCAAATGTCACTTCAAGGAGCTCCAGCAACATAGAAGTTAATGCGAATCACGGGGAATCTTTCTCTGCTGGTTGAGGTCAGACTTAACATAAGAAAAGTTGGTTCTGATTGTTGAAAGCCAAACATCACAGGACCAAGGCACCTCTGCAGGAGTTCTTTAGAGTCATCTCCGAAGCCCAACTATGTTCAGCTGTTTCATCAATAACTGCTTCTTGATCATATCGACAGAAGTGTAGATGTTCACTAATGATTGTGCAATATCACCTCAGATAACAAGCCAGTCCATGCGTGTATGCAACGGGAGAACTGGTGAACATTCAGGGTTAGCAATAAGCAACAAGCATCATTTGTGCTACAAAAGTGCTAGGCAAGGACCATCTCCAACAACAGATTATCTGCCTCCCCTTGACATTCAGTAGTTCTGCCAACACTGAATTGCTCTCTATCAGGGGTTACAATTGACCAGATACTGAACTGGGCTAGTATATAAATACAAGAGCAGGTCAGAGGCTGGGAATTCTGCGGTGAGTAACACATCTCTTGACCCTCCGAAGCCTGTCCACTATCTATAAGACACATATTAAGAGGGTGATGGAATACTCCCCTATTGCCTGGACGGATGCAGCTCCAATAACACTCAAGAAACTTAATACCATCCAGGACAAAGCAGCCCACTTGATCAGTGCCATGAAAATGAATCATCAGTTCAAATTACTTGAATGGTGAATGTTTTAAGTACATCATGTGCTCACGAACATAAAAGACCATAAGGCAGGAGCAGAAATTAGGCCATTCAACCCATTGAATGGCAGAGCAGACTCAATCATGCCTGATATGTTTTTCAACCCCATTTTCCCACTTTCTCCCATCACCCATGATCCCCTTGATACTCAAGAACCTATCTCATTCATAAATATACTCAATGACCTGACCTCCACAGTCTTCGTGGCAATGAATTCCACAGATTCACCACTCTCTGGCTGAACAAATTTCTCCTTATCTCTATTCTAAAAAGATCTTCTTTTTACTCTAAGGCAGTGGCCTCCGGTCTTAGTCTCTCCCAACATCCACTCTGTCTCACCCATTCAGTATTTCGTAAGTTTCAATTAGATCACCCCATATCCTTCTAAACTCTATCGAGTATAAACCCAGAGTCCTCAACCATTCCTCATATGTTAAGCTTTTCATTCCTGGGACCATTCTTGTGAACCTCCTCTGAACACTGTCCAGGGCCAGTACATCCTTCCTGAGATATGGGGCCCAGACCTGCACACAATACTCCACTGTGGTCTGACCAGAGCCTTATAGAGCCTCATAAGTACATCCTTGCTTTTATATTTTAGTCCTCCCAAAATAAATGCCATCATTGCATTTCCCTTCCTAACTACTGACTCAACCTACAAGTTTACCTTGAGAGAATTCTGGACTAGCACTCCAAGTCTCTTTGCACTTCAGACTTCTGAATCTTCTCCCATTTAGAAAATAGCCCATGCCTTTATTCTTCCTCCCAAAGTGCATGACCTCACACTTTCCCACGTTGTACTCCATCTGCCACTTCCTTGCCCATTCTCCTAACCTGTCCAACTCCTTGGGCAGCCTCCCCGCCTCCTCAATTTTACCTGTCCCTCTATCTATCTTTGTATCATCTGCAAACTTAGCCAAAATTTTGTGAGAAGAAAGACATACATGCCAAAAGTTGGCTGAGGATGTAAATTCAACAGCTGTCTCAAATTCCTATGTAGAACACATTGAGTTCCCTGAGTCATTGAATGTCACCAGCAAACTGTCAAAAGACTTCAGGTAGATACATTCCAAGGTTGAAAAAGGCAGATCATCACCACCTTCTCAAAGTTAAAAATCACACAACATCAGGTTATAGTCCAGCAGATTTATTTGGAAGCACTAGCTCTCGGAGCACTGCTCCTTTGTCTGGTGGTTGTGGAGTATAACTTTGTAAGGCACAGAGTTTATAGCAACCTGCTAGTGTGATGCAACTGAAATTATATATTGAAAATGACCTGGAAATTTTAAGTTATTCTCAAAGTCAGTTCATGATGCACAACACATATCCTACAAAATTATGTGAAACAATAATTGAGGAGTAATCTCAGTTATTACGTTGCACAAACTAACAATGAAGGTCTGCCTTTTGGCAATTTTGTCAACATGGTGTTGCACTTCTACCCAACTTACAAATAAGTGTGCCACAAGTTTGACAAGGCCCTTATACTTGACACCAGATTTATGTGAAGCCTCAATCCAAATATAACATGGGACAGTTAAGAATCTTTCTCACTTCGTCTTTCCATGGATTACACGTAGATGATAGTACAAACCGGAATGACCTGTTTATTGACAAACCTCTCAAGAGAAATTGATCTGAAAAAAAGTGCAATTAATATTGCTCACTAAGTGCAACTCAGCTGCAAATTAAAATATATTGTGTTCATTCAGGCATGTTTACATGCAAAATGTAATCATAATTCGAAAACTGTGGAATGTGAGGGCATTTATTGTAGAGTTAAGTCCGAGAATCATAAATTATATAACAGAGCTCCATATGATCTTCTGCACTATTCCAGAGCAGACAATAACCAGAGCATTAAGTATGCTGAAAAATTCAATGTGATGTTCGATTATATTATGGTTTTCTGCAGGAATGTGACATTTTCCAGACAGTGATAAGTCATTGAGTCCCTTGGGTCCAACCAGTCCGTGCCAAACATAATCCCAAATTAAACTAGTCCCACCTACCTGCTCCTGGCCCATATATCCTCCAAATCTTTTTTATTCATGTACTTATCCAAATGTCTTTTAAACGGTGTAATTCACCCATGGCCACTACTTCCTCAGGAAGTTCATTCCACATATGAACCACCCCCTGTGTAAAAAAATTTAAATCTCTCTCCTCTCATCTTAAAAATGTGCCCCCAAGTCTTGAAATGTCCCATCTGAAGGAAAAGAAATCACTATTAACTCTATCTATACCCATCATCATTTTATGAACTGATCAGTGATATTTTCACCTCTTTGTTCATAGTGAGAAATGAATAAAAGTAATGCATAACCATCCAATCATTATCGTATAGATGTTTACTGTAGCTTGCTTGGTGGAATTTGGATGGCATATATCCCACTACTGACCAGTGACTATAAATCATGAGATTGTTTCACATGAGAAGAGGCAATTCTGGGGCATCCTGAGGATGAGAAAAATAATAAAAGTGCAAGATTCCCTTTTCTCATTTTGTAATCTTGATCTTGGCTTCAGCATTGAGATTTTATTTGAGATTTCCAAACAATCTTACATGAGAATTTTCAAAGCTATTTCTGTTTTTTGTAGATACTTTTCCGTGAAGCTGAGAAGCTTATTTTGCATGGACAGTATGTCCTCACTTGCCTGGTATGTACTGCAAGGTTCCAGACACCAATGAGACCTTGTAAAATTAGCTACTAAAATGGTGGTGATAGAAGTTTGCGAGTTCATCAGTAAAATATTCTGTGGCTCTCAGACATCTTAGTGCCGACAATGATAAAATTTGATCTTACTTTGTTTCCTTTAATTATCTGCACGTCAAAATTATTTAGCATAAACAGTCATCTTAGGCAGAACACTGACATGGAGCCAATTCAGGGACAAAGGAAAAAATGACAATTATATAGATGATATTAATCCAAGTGACATTGGACAGTGCCCTCAATAACTTTGCCATAACGTTAGATGATTTGATTTTACAATGTTACCAATGTATCCCAGGATTTGATTTTGTTTTTATTAGATTCACCAGTCCTTATTGTGGTGAGTCTATTATAACAACCCAATCCCAGTCAGATTTAATCTGTGCTAATTGTGTTCAATTCATCTTGTACTTTCAGAGGAGATGTTGAATCATGTTTAATAGTACTTCCAGAAAATTTAGCATGTAGTTGCAGCAACCGATTTGGAAGACAAATAGACTGTTGGTGTTTATTGCAAGGAAACTGAAGTTTACAGTTGGGATGTTTTACTGCAACTCTCTAGTGAAGACACACCTCAAGTAATGTGTTTTATTTGAAATGGATATAATTGCATGCCAAGGAGCTCAGAGAACTTTGACTTGACTCATTTCTGTGATGAAGGAGTTGTAATGTAAGAAAATGTTCAGTAAGTTGTGCCTACGCTCGTTGGAGTTTAGAAGAATGAGAGATGATTTTATTGAAACATATAAAATCTTGACAGAGCATTATTGGGCGTGTCCCATGAAAGTACAAGATAAGAAGTAGGATCTTAAGTGTGCCAAATGGCCTGTTGAGCTTACTCCACCATTCATCATGATCATGGCTGATGTTTAGCTTGAACGCCAATCTCCAGCCTTTTCCACACACCCTTGATTCCCCGCAGTACATCATACAAGGCCTTAATGATATACAATCTTGGTACAGTCAGGACCCTCATGTAGAGAATTCCAATTGTTCTCCCAAACCTCCTAAATAAAGGAATTTCTCATCAATTCCATCCCAGGTGATCAGCCTCTTCATCCTATACCTGTGCCCCCCACCCCATGCTTTAAATTTTCTGACCAGTATTTACTCTGTCAAGCCCATCAGAATATTAAATGCTTGAATGTGGTCACCTCTCATTCTTCCAAACTTCAGACCATACAAACCCAATTTAGACAGTCTCTCATCAACGGACAATCCTTCATCCCAACAACTAATTTTGGGAATCTGCAATGCAATTATATCCTCCCTTAAATACAGCAAACAAGATTTCACTCGGTACTCCCCGGGCAATCCCTGTCCAATTTCAGCAAAATTTCTTCACTCCTGCATTTGTAATAAAGGCCAAAATGTTAATGGCAGGGGAGGTGCTGGCATCATGGCAGCATCAATAGTGGGGTTATCTAGACCTGAAAATGTGTTGCTGAAAAAGTGCAGCAGGTCAGCCAGCATCCAAGGAGCAGGAGAATCGACGTTTCGGGCATGAGCCCTTCTTCAGGAATGGCTTATCTAGATCGCTAGGCTAATGATCTGGGACATGGGTTCAAATTCTGCTATGGCTGATAGTTAAAATTTGAATAAAACAAGAGCATTCTGGAATTAAAAGCTGAGGAACAGTGACTGTGTAACTATTATTGTTTGTTGTAAAAACATAACTGGTTCTTGAACGTCTTTCGGGGAAGGAAATCTACCATCCTTACCTGGTCTGGCCATCATGTGAACTCCAGACCCACAACAATGTGGGTGACTCTCAGTTACCTTCTGTAAAGCGACAACAAGAGATGAGCAACAAACACTGAGTTTACCACTATGACCCACCTCCCAGAATAATGAACAAAAATTATTGCTGCACCAATATACTGGCATTCTGCATTCCAGCAGGGTGACTCAGTGGTTAGCATCTGTTGTCTCATAGCACCAGGGACCTCTGATCGATTCCATCCTCTGATGACTGTCTGTGTGGAGTTTGCACAATCGCCCCATGTATGGGGGTTTCCTCTGAATGCCCTACTTTCCTCCCATAATCCAAAGATGTGCAGGTTAGGGTGGATTGGCCATGCTAAATTGCCCATAGGGTCCAGAGATGTGTAGGCAAGGCGGGTTAGCCATGGGAAAAGCAGGGTAGGTCTGGGTAGGATGCTTTTTGGAGGAGTGTCAATGTGGGCTGAATGGCCTGCTGCTGCCATTCAATAGACAATAGACAATAGGCGCAGGAGTAGGCCATTCTGCCCTTCGAGCCTGCACCACCATTCAATATGATCATGGCTGATCATCCTGAATCAGTATCCTGTTCCTGCCTTATCTCCATAACCCTTGATTCCACGATCCTTGAGAGCTCTATCCAACTCTTTCTTAAATGAATCCAGAGACTGGGCCTCCACTGCATTCCGGGGCAGAGCATTTCACACAGCCACCTCATCTCTGTCCTAAATGGTCTATCCTGTATTTTTAAGCTGTGTCCTCTGGTTCGGCACTCACCCATCAACGGAAAAGTGTAGGGATTTCTATGATTGTGCCAAAGTAGATTTGTTCTTTGTGGGATATTGCTGTGTGCAATTTGGTTGTTACTTTTGACCCTAAGTGTTGTAAAGCATTTCGAGGATGTGAAAGATCCTGCAGGAAAATAAGTTCCTCCTTCCCTTTCCTGATTCACGAAGTAGCTATTGGGATTTGAAAGTTTCAAACGTTATCGCTCACCTTTCTGGAATTTTCCTCAGTAAAGCAAAGGACTGCACATGCTGGAAACCTTAAACAAAAACAAAAATTGATGGAAAAACTCAACAGGTCTGTCAGCATTTGTGGAAAGAAAGCAAAGGTAATGTTTCAAGGCTAGTCCTGAAGAAGTCAGCTTTAAAAACTAACTCTGTTTTCTCTCTGTCAGACGTACTGAGTTTCTCCAGCACTTTCTGTTCTTTTTTTCATGGATTCTAAAATTTTTTTTAAACCCTCTGCATTAAAATAAAATACTGCAGCTATAGGGAATCTGACATCAGAACAAAAATGTTTGGATTTCTTAATGGGTCAGATAGCAACCGTGGAGAGAGAAAACCAGTTTATTGATTATATTTCTGAGTGGGTGCAAGTTTCTAACACTGGGATGATATCCATGTTCCAAATGTATAAGAGTCCACGTGCTGCCTGTATGGTTCCCCAGAGGCAGCTTGTTAACAGGCTACCTTCGTGCAGTTGGGCTGACGGGTGACGGGTGTGTTGTGTAAGCTTGGCACACCAATTGGAGCAACCGAGGCAGTAGGAGGCTAACAAAGGGACAGAATGCTTGTAGTCTTTTGTGTGAGTTTACCTTCAACAAGCTATTTTACCTGATATGATAGTGTTTATATTACCTTCTGCACCTCCTAGTGTGAGCAGCTTTGGGTTCCATATCCAAAGAAGGATGTGCTGGCATTGGAGGGTGTCCTGGGAAGGTTTACAAAAATGATCCCAGGGATGAAGGGCTTGTCATTTGTGGAGCAGTAAGGAGTTTGGGTCTGTAGTTGATGGAGTTTAGAACGATGAAGGGAGACCTTATAGAATACTGAGAGGCCTGGATACGGTGGAAGTGGAGAAGGAGTTTGCTGTGGTAGGAAAGATTAAGACATCAGGCCACAGCTTCGGAGTGAAAGGGTGACCCTTTAGAACTGAGATGAGGAGGAATTTCTTCAGCAAGAAGATGGGGAATCTGTGGGACTCATTGCCACAAAAGGCTTTGAATGACAAGTCATTGTGTATTTAAGACAGAGATAGATAGGTCTTTTATTAGTAAGGGGATCAAAGCTTGTTGGGAGAAGACAGGAGAGTGGAGTTGAGAATCCTATCAGCCATGATCAAATGCAGGGGCAGATCTGATGTGCCAAATGGCCTAATTCATCTCCTATATCTTACGGTCTTATGGTGATGTAATAAACTGGGTGTGGACATCATAATATTGAAAAAATTAACAAAGATTTATTGCAATCAACTATTATTTATAACCATTACACTCCTTGGGCACATTCGTGCCTGGGCTGATATTAAGGTATTGTGTTACAACAGAGAAGCATTCTCCCAGTAGCATGTCACACTTCTAGTGCTCTGAAGTAAGATGGAATCTGAGATCTTTATCTCCTCTGTTAATTTACTCTGATGTGGTTATGATGCCGTGAGCAAGTTACTTGAAGGTACAGTAATGTGTGACAATACAGAACAGACTTCATCCACGATGTGGCGGTGCGGTGTTGGACTGGGATGGACAAAGTTAAAAATCACACAACACCAGATTATAGTCCAATTGGTTTATTTGGAAGCACTAGCTTTCAGAGCACTACTCCTTCATTAGGTAGCAGAACTTATAGCAAAAGATCACAGTGTAATCCAACTGAAACAATATATTATTGTATGATTTTTATCTTCATCCATGATGCAGAGTCACTCCAACAGCAAAACGATCTCATTTACATTAAAAAATAATTGGGCTCTGGTTACCTGCCTGTTTCATTGGAAAGGATTGTCAACACTTTATTGCACCCAGTTTCAGGAGGTTTATCAGGAGACAGATGGGAGTGTACCACCACCACCCTCAATCCCACACCCCTCTGCACTTATGCCCTACACTCTGGTCCCCAGCTGCTTCCAATCTGACCTCCACAGGAACCATAATGATTCTTTACTTCCTCAAACTGTTGTCTGACCTTGTCTATATTTCCAGCCTTCTCTGCTTTCATGTTAATCCACACTGTGGCATTAGTGGTATTTTGAGCTGTTTTTTGCTCTTTCTAACATCCTATCATCTGTTTGGTAGTGTCTCCCTTTGTTTCTGAAGTCAAACTATTGAGTGAAATGTAAAAGAACAATGTTACAGTACCAATCCTCTCACTAAACCTAGTAAGAAATCAATCTACAGGACTCTCAGTTCCTATTCTTTAAATAACTTTGCATCTAGTCACATACTCTACTCGGGAGTCTCTAAGCCTCACAGCTTAATTACAAGTCTTGTGTGTTGATCCTTATCAAAATTCTTCTGATAGCATGAGTAAGCTATATTACATGGAACTCCACAGAACACTATTCTGTAGTATAGTTAAAGAGATCAAAGGCACTTGTCAGATGTGATCTTCCCATCTAAGCCATGCTGTCTATTACTGAGAAGTTCATTCCTGGACAGACGCAAATTCAGTCAAATGTTCAGTACGGTTTCTGTGATTTACCTGACAACCGAAAGTTGATGGCTAAACCTATAGCTGCAAGAGGCATGATTTGTCAGCCTAGATAAATACATTAAAAACTCACCAGCAGCAAGAACATATTCATTATGATAAATTCTTGCCACGAAAACCTTTGCTGGTTTCCCTCAATGAGTACAGTATATGCCGTCTGACTGAGTGTTTCTTGTGCATTTGAACCACTGTAACACATCCAGAATCCCAGTCCTCAAATCCCCATGTGATGTTTCAGGTGTAGTTACAATCAAACATTCCTATAACTTCCTCGACAAACACTTACAGAAATGAGGAGTCTGATATTTCCATTGTTTTTTCCTTCTTCATCAGCCTCATCACTTACATTCCTTAAAATTTACTACAGAGGAGGCTCCAACTTTCTGAGAGGATTGATATTTGTGTTTATAGTTGGTGCATTAATTGAAATGGATGGAAGATCAAAGGCCCAAACTCCATGATTTCCAATTACTATAAGACCATAAGAAATTGCAACAGGAGTAGGCCATTCAGCCCCTCAAGCCTGCTCCACCATCAATAAAATCATGGCTGAGCCAAGATTTCTCATGTTTATTTTCCTACCTTTTCCAAATAATCCTTGATTCCCTACTCATCAATAATCTACCTATTTTGGCTCTAAATACGCACAAGGACTCTGCCCCCATAGCTCTCTGTGAATAAGTTCCAAAGACTCCAAACCCTCTGACGGAAGAAATTCCTCCTCATCTCAGTCATAAATTGGTGCCCCTTTATTCTGAGACTGTGCCCTCTGATTCAAGACTCCCCCACGAGGGGAAACATCCTCCCAGCATTGACCCTACCTAGCCCCTTAAGAATCCAGTATTTTTCAATCAGATTGTCAGTGAGTAAATCATGTGGGTGCTGCTTTTCACTGAAAGGCTTGTCAGAAAATCGGCCTGAAGGTAGGCTCCTGGCTGTCAAAGCACAGTGTATCGCTGGCCAATTTACAATACCATTACAATTTAAATTCCTCTATAACCAATGTTTGGTGTGCTAATGTTGGACCTCAGTGAAGCAACGCCTTAATTTTAAAATCCTCATCCTTGCTTTCAAATCTCAATGACCGCTTTTCTCTCCATCTCCAATCTCCAGTATCTATAAATCTCTCCATCCTCACTGTGTTCCTTTAATTTTGGCCTCTTGCTTCTCTGTTTTTAATTGCTGTGTAATTGATGACCATGCTTTCCCTGGGCTTTAATCTTTGGAATTTCCTCCCTAAACATCACCCCTTTGTAGAGTGTTTCATTTCTCTTTTAAAAATCTCTGTAGCACTCTCTTCTTTGATTCTAATCTCCAAGTTTATCATGGGTTTAAATTTTGCTCGAAACTGATTTTGTTCAATCTCTCTTCATTGGACAGTCCCACCATCAAAGAGCATAGAACCGTACAGTTCAGGAACGGGCCCTTCAACCCACAACATTGTGTTGAACATGACATTGAATTAAACTATTCCCTTCTGTTTACCCTTGGTCCATATCCCTACATGCCTTGCATATTCATGTGCTTATCTAAAAATCCCCTAAATGCCCCTATCATATCACCACCACCCCTGCCAGCACATTCCAGACTCCTACCACTCTCTGTGTAAACAAAATTGCCTCTCAAATCTCCTTTGAACTTTCCCCCTCTCACCTTAAATATTTGCCCCTAACACCAGACATTTCAACACTGAGAAAAAGATTCTGATCCTGGAAACACGTCTGGTTAATCTTTGCTGTGTGCTCTCTATAGCAGTTATATCTTTCCTGAGATAAGGAGACCAAAACTGCACCCAATCTTTCAGCTGTGGTCTAATCATGTTCCTATATAATTGAAACGACACTTTACTAACCCAAACGCAAATCCTTTTATTTGGTAGATGTGGAAACGTTTTGAATTATCCCGTGGAAGTGAAAATATAAATGCTATATAAATTGTTCCTTAAAAGTGGAATCCCAGGTAGATAGGATAGTGAAGAAGGTGTTGGTATGCTTTCCTTTTTTGATCAGAGCACTGAGTGTAGGAGTTGCAGGTGATACTGCAACAGTACAGGACATTGGTTAGATCACTTTTGGAACATTGTGTTCAGTTCTGGTCAATCGACAAAGAAGCCATGACTTGGAGCCTCAGCTGGAACCTTGGGTTCATGTCAACACACACACACACACTCTCTCGGAGACACATACCCCATCACACTCACACACACACACTTAATCAAGCTTACATACACTATCACATGCACACACTCACATACACACTCACTCTGTCACTCCTGCACACATACGTTTATAGGGTGAGTTTGGTTTTGCAGAATTACATTGTATTTTGCTCAAAAACCGCATGAATCAATGTAAAACTCTGTAAAACTATGTAGAGGGCTTGTCAGTCGGACTCACCATTGGGATACAGACAGACTTCACACCTATTGTTAGAAAATCTGAGCTATCTTGAGAATGTTAAAAAGCACAATACCAAGTTAGAGTCCAACAAGTTTAATTGGAAGCACTATCTTTTGGAGCGGTGTAATTTTTAACTTTGTCCACCCCGGTCCAACACAGACATCTCCAAGTCATATCTTGAGAATGTAATTTAAAAGACGTTGTGGGATTTACATAGCAAAGAACAGAAACCAACATATTCCATTCTAAACCATTTTAGATCAAAGCTTTCATCTTTTAATGTGTTACATCTCCATGACACTGGACTCCTTTGGCTATAAATACTGTGATCATGATCTTATACTCCACAACCAACTGATGAAGGAGCAGCGCGCCGAAAGCTAGTGCTTCCAAATAAACCTGTTGGACTATAACCTAGTCTTGTTTGATTTTTTTGTTAACTTTGATGTAGGAAGGATGTTGTGAAAGGGTTCAGAAAAGATTTACAAGGATGTTGCCAGGGTTGAAGGGTTTGAGCTTTTGGGAGAGGCTGAATAGGCAGGGGCAGTTTTCCCTGGAGCGTCGGAGGCTGAGGGGTGACCTTATCGAGGTTTATAAAATCACAAGGGGCATGGATAGGGTGAATAGCCAAGGTCCTTTCCCTGGGGTGGAGGAGTCAAAACCTAGCGGGCACAGGTTTAAGGTGAGAGGGAAAGATTTAAAAGGGAGTTAAGAGACAATTTTTTTTCACTCAGGGGGTGGTGCGTTTTGGAATGAGCTGCCAGATGAGGTGGTGGAGGCTGGTACAATTACATTTAAAAGACATCTACATGATTTGGAACGGTTTCGAGGGATATGGGCTAAATGCTTGCAAATAGGAATGGATTAATTTAGGATATATTGTCAGCATGAACGAGTTGGATCATAGGGTCTGGTTCTGTCCTGCATAGCTCTATGACTCTATGATTGTATAACAGTGCTGGAGTATTAGCCTTGAATGCTGTGGTTAAATACTGAGAAGTTAATGAAGGGTGATTTGGTAACTGATTGATTTTGATTCTCCATTCCACTTTGAATTTTTAAAAAATTCATTCATAGGAAGTGGGCAAAGCTGGCTGGGTCAGCACATTGCCCCGAGGGCAGTTAAGGGTCAATCACATCACTATGGATCTGGTGTCACATGTAGGCCAGACCAGGTAAGGGTGGCAGTTTCCTTCATGAGAGGACATTAGTGAACCAGACTTACTTACAGTTGATTGAAGCCATCCATTGTCAAAACATTATTGCTACAGTCTAATCTTCTCATTTTCTCTCAAACTTATTGTCATCTTTATCTTGCAACAAATCCCAATTGCTATATTTATTAAAGATATGGTTGTGAATCCATGTCAGATAGTTTTATTGCATATTCCTGCTGAAACATCAATATAGCGTCCTTCACCTCTTAACCATTCTTAGACACCTCTTCAATTCCTTGTCATTCATTTTTACACATCATAGCACTGATTTACTGTCTCCTGACATTTCACTGCATTAAAGGCTCTTCTCTTATATCTTTGGATTTCTGTTACGCCTGTTTCAATACAAACATTGAACAAAGAACAATGCAGCATAAGAACAGGCCCTTCGGCCCACCAAGCCTGCACAGATTCCTAATCCTTATTTACACCCGCTATGCATTGCCCATGTACAGTTTATATCCCTCTGTTTGCCTTCCGTTCATTTATCTATCAAGATACAATCTCCACTGGCAGTGTGTGTATTCCAGATACTCACTACCCCACACTTCTCCTCGAAACTTTCCCCCTCTTACCTTGAAACTGTGCCCTTCCTGTAGCTGACCTTCCCACCCTGGGAAAAAACCTCTGATTACCCACCCTATCGATGCCTTTCATAGTTTTGTAGACCTCTATCAAGTCACCCTCCACCCCGTCCTCTGTCTTTCCAGTGAAAACAATCTAGGTTTATCCAACCTCTCCTCAAAACAAAAACTCTCCAAAACAGGCAACATTCTGGTAAACCTTTTCTGCATACTCTCCAAACGATTGATGTCCTCCTGGTAGTGTGGTGATCAGAACTGCACGCAAAACTGTCAGATGGATCAGTTTTGTCCAATGTGTGCAGGTAGTTTTCTGACACAGTATGTCGAAGGGTCGACAAGAGGGGAGGCCACACTGGATCTGGTGCTTGGTAATTAATGCTCAACTTCTGTCTTTCCAGTTAAAACAATCTAAGTTTATCCAACCCGAGGATAACTGGAGGATTGCAAATGTTGTGCCCTTGTTCAAGAAGGGCAGTAGAGATGACCCAGGCAATTATACACCAGTGAGCTTTAGGTCTGTTGTAGGAAAAGTTTTGGGAAGTATTATAAGAGATAGGATTTATAACCATCAAACAAACAACAATTTGATTTCAGATAGTCAACATGGTTTCATCAAGGCAGGTCATGTCACACAAATTGAGTTTTTTGAGAAGGTGACCAAGCATGTGAATGAGGGTAGGGCAGTTGACGTGGTATACATGGACTTCAGTAAGGCCTTTGATAAGGTTCCACATGGTAGGATGTTGGAGAAAATGAAGAAGCATGGGATTGAGGGTGATTCATCAGTTTGGATTAGAAACTGGCTCTCTGAAAGAGTGCAGCGAGTGGCGATTGATGGAAAATATTCAGCCTGGAGTCTGGTTACTAGTGGATCTGTTTTGGGACCACTGCTGCTTGTCATTTTTATAAATGGCTTAGACGCAGTCATAGGTGGATGGACTAGTAAATTTACAGACGACACTAATGTCGGTGGAGTAGTGGACAGTTTGGAAGAATGTTGCAGGTTACAGGGGGATTTGGATAAACTGCAGAATTGGGCTGAGAGGTGGCAAATAGAGTTCAATGCATCTAAATGTGAGGTGATTCACTTTGGGAAGAATAACAGGAAGGCAGAGTACTAGGTCAATGGAAAGATTCATGGTAATGTGGATGTGCAGAGAGATCTTGATGTCCACGTACATAAATCCCTGAAAGTTTCCACCCAGATTGATAGTGCTGTTAAGAAGACTTATGGTGTGTTAGATTTTATTGGGAGAGGGGTTGAGTTCCAAGGCCATGATGTCATGCTGCAACTATACAAAACGCTAGTACAGCCTCTCTTGGAATATTATGTGCAGTTCTGCTCGGCCCATTACAGGAAGGATGTGGAAGCACTGGAAAAGGTGCAGAGGAGATTTACCAGGATGTTGCCTGGTATGGAGGGAAGGTCTTATGAGGAAAGGCTGAGAGACTTGGCTCTGTTCTGTCTGGAAGCAGTTTCACCTTATAGTATTCATTGGACCTTCATGATTTTGAGCACCTCAATTCCTTCATCTCTTAACCTATTGTAGTCTAAATACAACAGACCCAATCTTATCACATAACATAAGTCTCTGGTCCCTGATAACATTCCAACCTGTGAGCTCATCTAAGCTTATCCCCCTACACTATCCCATCATCATCATCCATGTGCTTATCCAAGGATTGTTTAAATCTCCCTATAATGTGGCTGAGTTAACTACATTGACAGACAGGGCATTCCATGCCCTTACCACTCTCTGCATAAAGAACCTGCCTCTGACATATGTCTTAAATCTATCACCCCTCAACTTGTAGCTATGCCCCCTCTGACAACCTGATGTCATCATCCTAGGAAAAGGGCTTTCACTGTCTATCCTATCTAATCCTCTGATCATCTTGTATGTCTCTATCAAATCCCCTCTTAGCCTTCTTCTTTCCAGTAAGGACAGACCCAAGTCTCTCAGCCTTGCCTCATAAGACCTTCCCTCCAGACCAGGCAACATCCTGGTAAATCTCCTCTGCACCTTTTCCAATGCACGTAGTGCAGCACAACGTCTTAGTACTGAGATGAGGAGCAATTCCCTCAGACAGAGGGGGCGGATCTATGGAACTGATTATTGCAGAAAACTGTGGAGGCCAAGTCATTGACTGACTTCAAGACAGAGATAAATGGGTTCTTAATTAGTAAGGAGATTAAAGGTTACAGGGAGGAGGAAGCAGATTGGGATTGAAAAACAATCAGCCATGATCAAATGGAGGAGAATATCCAATGGGCTGAATGGCCTAATTCTGTTCCTGAAGTTTATGATCAATTCTGGGCACCACACTTTAAAAAGGATGTGTTGGCATCAGAGAAGGTGCAGAACAGACTTACAAAAATAATTCCAAGTATGAGAAATTTCACTTAAAATGATAGATTGGAGCAGTGAGCCAGTTCCATTGAAAAAAGGAAGGTTAAGAGGCAGTTTAGTGAAGACATTCAATATCATGAAGGGTTTGAATGGGGAAGATAGGAAGAAATGGTTCCAATTGGAGACAGAGTTGAGAACCAGAAGACAGAGGCAATTGTTTCTGGAATCACCTTCCTCCATGAGCGAAGCTGATGCTCCTGAAGTTCTTACTGCCTCTTCTGTCTTCTTTTCTTGGAATCTACAACAGATGGGAAATCCATTCCATTCGGTCATCATCCAACCAGACAAATTGAGAGAAATGCAAGAATATTTCACATCCATGTTTCCACATCCCTCAACCATTCCCTCTGCCACTGGCCTTAACATGACCCTTCCTGGAAGAACATTCTTCATGGAAGAGTTTTTATGGTGTGCACCAGAGACTGTTGCATCAGAAAAGGAGGCCTTTCTGACCATGTCTCTGTGCTAGATCTTTACAAAATCCATTTGTGGCCTCATGGTATGATTGCACCACAAAACAAGGCCATTTTCAGCTGTGCTGGCTCTCTGCAAAGAGCAGCTCAGCTCGTCTCACTCCCCTGCCTCTCCCCATAGCCCAGCTCCTCAGATAATTATCCAACTCTTTTTGGGAGTGGGTGATTGCAAAAGACTCTGTTGGATTCTGACACAGTGCACTTCAGACCCTTACCATTCACTGTGGGAAAAGTTATGAATCTTGTTTTTATTTCTTCTATCATGAACTTGTCCCTTAAAAGGATATTGCATACTCACTGTGAACCAAAGTACCACAAGACCGACCTCCCGAATTCTCTCATGTGTTATCACACTCTCTTGCACACACTTACATTCTCTCTCTCTCTCTCGTGCAAGCACACACACATACAAGTCAACACGGTGAATTTGTATTTGTATTTGCAGTATTATATTGGCGAATACATTCTATTTTGCTCAAAAAATGCACAATCTGCAGACAGTCGATGCAGGCAGTCAATACACAGAACATTTTGTAAATTCAATTTTGGAAATAGAACCAGTCTGACTCACGACCGGGATACAGACAGACTCTGACCTCACACCTTTAATACATTGCCTGAGCTAAGATGTCATCTTTTGTTATAAAACTTTAAGTTATTTCAAGAACATGTCTTAAACAAAGTTCTGGGATTTATATATTAATGAACCCATTCTAAAAGATGAAAGAGTTAACAATTCAGGTTTGTTCAATGTATCATTTCAGTTCCATAAATTTGCAATTTTTTGCTATAAATCTGTGTTTTATAATCTATTTCTCCACAACAACCTGATGAAGGAGCAACGCTCCAAAAGCTTGTGCTTCCAAATAAATCTGTTGGACTATAAACTGATGTTGTGTGATTTTTAACTCTATCCACCCCAGTCCAAAACTGGCTCCTCCTAATCATCCTTAATTATTTGCATCATGGAGTAACTAACAGTGACAATCTAACCTGCACAAATTGCATTCTCACAAAATATAATGCTTTATTTTATTATCTCACTCTAAACAATTTCAGAACAAATAAATGGTATCTAAGGAAATTAGAACAATCATTGCTCTTTTGTTAAAGATTAAACACGTGCTGAATGGTCAATTGTAATTGGCAGATCTGATATTGCAAGCTGTCAGAACTCTGCTCCTTCCTCAGGCACGGTGCGATAGGGAGGTAATGAGACACAGTATTTATAAGCAAAAAGTTAACAACTTTAAGCAGCCCTAGTTGAATCCTTTAATCAGGTAGGAGGTAGACTGCTGATTAAAATGCAAAATCCAGATTCCTTTCAAGTCTTTATCCCTAGATAATTAAAGGCTTCATCAATGTACAAGTGGTGAAATCTCAGGTTAGAAAATGCACTGTAGGTGTAAGATCCCATTTAGAATCTGTTTACGTTTTAAGCTGAGGTCAGGTTTCATTTTTTAAATTCACAGAAAAAGAATCTTGAATGAAATAAATTGTGTGTGTGTGAGGTAATTTTTGACCTTGTCCATCCCTGTCCAACTCCAGCATCCCCACATTGTAATTAGCAGAGGCTGATAGTGCAGTGAAAACAGTGTGAGTTCCTTAATGTCCCATGTACACCGTGTGCATGGTATTTACTCTGAACATTGCTCCTGGGAAGCCAAGTGCCCTTCAACCACTCTACTCTCTGCAAATTGGGATCTCAAAGCATATGAATGACTATGCTCCAAAATGGGGTGAGGTGGGGAGGGGGCGAGGTGGTTAACAATATCTGGGCATCAACACTCACTTGGAGAAGCCCTGGAATGTTACATGAAAAGTTACATTTTTAGGGTTAAGGGAAGAAGGGGCCAGTAAGAATAAAGGAGGACTTCTGCTTACAGATTATGTTTCATGCCATTAGGATTTGCCAAACACTGCATGTTATTGCAGGGCAAGATGGAAACCAATTGCTGCACAGGAAGCTCCAAACAACAGCAATGTAATGATAACTAGAAAATCCGGTTGGTTTAGTGTTGTTGGTGGAAATTGAATAATTGGATGGGTTATCCAAAGAGCTGTGCAATGGGCAATAGCCCCACTTTATGCTGCACCATGCACTGTTTCCATGACAATCCAAACCCCACCAGAGGTTTAATACCACATTCACCTGCTGTAATGAGATATCCCCCCTCCCCAGTCTCTCAGCAGCCAGCACAGTCTCCCAGCACTGCTTTCGAGTCATCCCACTCACCTTCAGCAAGCTAAGGGGCTGTAGCAATTTTCTGATGGCAGATTGCCTGTAGGATAAACCAACCCCTGTAGTTCTTGTCTTTATGGCTCATTGTTGATGTCAAACAGTAACAATGCATTGCCTTTATTTTTTCTGTATTTAATTTGCAAATCTTCTTTTCTTCCAATTTGTACATTTCAAAGGAATATGCTGCAAAGGTCCTCAGGGCAATGTATGTGATTGTGTAACTGAATGTGGTCACCTGATAAAGTTGAATTAACAACAGTTGAGAAACTGTTTCACCCACAGCACTGTTGTAATCTAATGCTTTACATCTTGTATATGTGTTCAACCCAAGTGGGCTGTGAGCCTTAGTAATTCCACCCGGTCACTGTGTGACTTATTACTTTAACAAGTTACCCTCATATATTTGATCACCATTAAACAAAATGAAAGAAAACAATCTTGCTGCTTCATGTTGGAATTCAAAGTCCATGGCAGTGTTAATATATTCAATTGGCTGCAGTTATAATATTGTTTAATATAACTTTGCATTGTAACACAAGATACAATCACAAATAATGAACACTGGCTGGATGGAATTGTTGTGATTGAACAGAACTATAGTTCATCCAATTATTTTAGACCATTTGTTTGTTGAAAATTAAATACCAGCTCGTATATATCCCTTGTGGCATCATTCCAAGTCATCAGGGACATGGGGAATGAAAGTGTCTCTATATTGAGCAGATGTCACTGCTCTGCATCTCATTGAAGTCTCTCAGCGCTGTCTCTGTTTATTCATTTGAGATGGGCTGAAGCCTGTGAACTCTGAAAGGTTGATTTTCAGCTCAATGAGACTGAGGTTAGATTGCATTCACTGCTGATGTTTTGTGGAATGCATTTATCTTTCTAGAGTTGAACAGAGCAGGAGCAAAGTCCCTAAGGCTTTTCTGTTCATCTTAAGGAGCTTGTATGTAGAGATTCTGGGCTCCTGAAAGAGCTGCTTTAAGGTTTTCGTTATCTCTGTGTTACGTGTCCTATTCATTCTATATCTTAATTGTCTCTCTTCTATGTGTCATTTCACTTCTGTCTGGAGCAGTACTTGTCCTGATGAGTATATATATATATCAGGACTTCAGACAGAGTACAAAATGTGATCTTCAATGACAATTTTAATATTATAATACAATCAATCATTCAGCTCTGGCCTCTTGTGCATTTCCAGTTTTAGACATTGCCAGTCAGAGTTATCGATTTATTTGCCAAAGCTCTGGACTTCCTCCTTGAACCTGGTGACTCTCCATCTCTCTCTCCTCTTTCAAGATGCTTCTCAAAATCTACTTCATTAATCAAGCATTGGGTTATTTTCCCCACTCTCTCCTCATCATGCTTAATGTCAAACTTGTTTTATAACATGGCTAATTTAGGAGCGCCATATAAATGCAAGATGTTGCTGTTATTCTGTATGGAACATACTGCAAGTTCTGAACAATGTTGTTGATCTCCTGAAGTGGAATTTTGTCAAACTGTACAAATTTGCAAAGTCTATTCAAATATAACTCGATTGGTGTATCTTTCTTTCACAATTTTTATTTTCAAGAGTCAATGCTGATCATCAAGAGTACAGCAAGTTGAGGGAGAGTTACAGTTACCAGGATGAAGTTTTCAAAATTCATGCACAGACCACTTTGTCGGTTTTATTCGAACATTTGCTTCATATGCAACTTTATCCAAACTTTATGAGAGTTATGCCTGTGGCCATTGTAGGGAGCTGGATATTTCTGAGAGTCTCTGTAGGTGATCCATAGTGATCAGTAAATAACATAATGCAGGGATTGCGCTGGGATGTCTCCACTTGCCTGGATGTGTTCAGCATCACCACTCAAGAAACTTGTCAAACTTGGGACTAAGAAGTCCGCTTGATTGTCACTGCAACTACGGACTTTAACATTCATCTTCTCACTACTGATAGACAGTGACAACAGAATGTGTGATCTACAAGAGGCAATGTAGCAGCCCACCAAAGTAGCTTTTAAACCTGTGACCTCTACCATGTAGTAGAAAAAGGGCAGTAAATGTATGGGAAGATCTTCCCTTCAATGCTAATTTAGAATTATATCAGCGGTCCTTCACTGTCACTGGGTGAAAATTCTGGATCTAAGTCTCTGGCGCTATTGTCGGTGTTCCTACACCCCAAAGACTGCACCAATTTAAGAAAGCAGCTCACTACCAGGGCAATTAGGGATGGCAACAAATGCTGGCCTGACCAAAGATACCCAAATCCTATGAACAGATTAAAAAGAATTCCCAATACATCATAAATTTCCAAAATCCTTCATACAAATTTCAAACAACCAAAAATTGACACTGAGCCAAAAATAGAGACTTTAGGATCAGTGGCCAATTGGTAGGTTTCAGATGGCAAGGGAAGGTACAAGAGAGAGAGGATAGAAGATGGATGATTGATGACACTTACTTCCTGTGAGTGACAGAAGTGAGGTTGCAATAGAGGACAAAACTGGAGGATCTGAAATAACTCAGAGAATTGTATCATGATGTGCAATGGAGGGATTTGTATAAAAGGATGAAGATTTTAACAACAAATTATTGTTGAATCAAGAACCAGTTCCACTTCAAGAAACAGGAAGGGGATGGTGATTAGGACTTTGTAAGAGCAGAGGTTGGAGTGAGTTCATGTCTAAGGCTGGCACAAGTTTAAGAGGATGGGAAGGGGCATGAGGAAACACTTTTCCAGCCAGAGATTGGGGGGTGTCTGTGGTTTGCTGCTCAGTATGATGGTTGAACTTTAAATTTATGCTAAAAATTTATGCCCTGGTCAGCATGTGAAGTCCAAGAACCTGCAAGGCTAGGGGCTAGGTTCTGGATTAGAATGGGTGGATAGCCTACTCAAGCAGCAGAGGCACATTGAGCTGAACGCGCTCTCCCTGTGTTGTAATCTATGGTACAGTGATGCTGTGTGAGGCACCTGATATGGAATAAGTGAGGCTGAATGTAGCTAAAGTGTAAAAAAAAAGTAATGTAAATGAGGGTGGTACATTTGTACAATATTCCTGACATTTGTACCTTAGCAACCAAGGCATCCAGTGTTGTTGATGGCTCAGTAGTGGCAGGAATTTTGATTTAAAAGGCCAATTTCTCCACGCTAATCAATCTGTTCAGAAACTGGCCTTTGTAACAAGTATTAATTTTAAATTCATCAGGTCGAATGCAGAAGGTCACTTACACTGTGGTAGAACACAACAGGGATTTTCCACAACACCAATTGATACTGACACCTCTCAGCTGTCTGAAATGCAAATCCATCTGAACCCAAAACATGTGTCAGTATCGGGGTGTGAGCAACAAACCACACATCTTCTGCTTCAGCCCATGTAGACTGAAAGGAACACATGCCCTTTTTTTTGCCTACGGCATTATTCACAGCAGCCATTAAACCAGTCATGTCAATATGCATATATATGTGCTCTGAATTAGAATTAGAATTAGCTTCATTGTCACCACTTACAGCACCATCTTAAGTGCAAAGGTATCGAGGTACAGATTCTTAAGTGAAAAAAATTTGAAAAACAAGGCAATAAAAAGAAACAAAAAAGAAATCCAAGTCCTTTATTTGAAAGCTTCTTCAATTAGAATAAGTATTTGACTTTCAGATCCACATACATTTATTTATATTGTCCCATTCAAATTAACAATTCAAATATCTCAAACTTTTTCTGTTTAATTGGGTAGCTCATTTGAAAGGCAGGTGACGTAGATCAGGCAGACTCTGTGGAAAGCCAACAGTGAGGCACTAGCTGATATTAATATTCAAGGTTCCTATCTCAGGGACCGTTGGTTCAGCAGACACAATGGTATTTTATTTGCAAACTGACATGCAGTGATTGTTAAATCTGTAACTATTGTAAATCTATAGCGCATCCTTGTCATTGTTGCCTCTTCTAATTTACTATTTTGTAATTTTGGCAGTTTACAACCTAAGTTGCCTATTAATAAAATGCTCGTCCTATTTCCTTCCAAAGATGAGGAAGATCACATAAAATCACATTCTGGTTCATGGGAGAAAGCGATGAGTTAAAGGGTCAACCCAGAAAATATATGAAGTGGAACTCCACAAGTTTATTGGTGGAAGGTAAGAGGATCAGAAGATAAGTCAGCTGTGCTAGTGAATTGCTTGTTCATCGATAAGGCCATGTTTACAGACCAGTAGGTCAGGGAGCTCTTGTGGTGCAGTGTTAATGTCCAAACCTCTGACTGAGAATACCCAAGTTCAAGTACCACCCATTCCAGAGCTATGAAATAATATCTCTGAACAGGTTGATAAGAAAATATCGAGCGCAGTAAATTAGAATGGAGTTTATATGAAGACATTAACCTGTACCTGAGGTTAACATAAGTGATGTAGTGACAGGAAGAGAACAATTGAAACCACAGAATTTTGTGATTTTCTTATGCCATTGAATATTTTCTGTGGTAAATATCTGTCAAAGTTTAATTTTAGAACCATGCATATAAAAATTTCCCTTTCAAACTGCATTTTAGGTGTCTGTTGGGGAAGGATGTCAAGGAGGAGCCTTGAGCTCCATGTTTAGCAGCACAATTGATCTTTACCCAGAGATCTTTCACCATGCACCATGGGAGAGGCTCCTGGAACAGTGTCCACCAAACACTCTGCCCCTCCCAGTCAAGTACGTTATTTTTATACATTTTGCGTTATGATAATCACAAGTAACATTGGTGTCATTGTCCTCCCAATCTATACATCCAATCCTGCAAATATAGTCAATGATGGACATCTTCAAGGACAGCCCTATGTTCCCCATAATCTTGTGATGTCACTAGACACCTTTATCACTCATTCTTGGGATCTTACAATGCTTCTCATTAATTTACTTTCCAATTCTGGCAGTTATACAGTTTCTCAGACATTTATCAGCTGCATCCTATTAATTACTAATAAATTAGATACTGTCTTATCTCTAAGGACACTTCAAATTCTGTTATTGATTGTATTCCCAACTACCCTAATTACAGGGGATACAGAAGATGCTAATTTCTACTAACTGCTTTAAAATTCATAACATCAGTTCTAATAGTAAATTTAACTATATCTGATATTATATGGTTACTCCTAATGTTAGAATTCTTTTGTGTTGTGAACAGCTTCTGTCTCACTTGACACTGGAAGGTCAGACAAACACTGCCCCTTTACCTTGCAGCTGCAAGCGTGACTCCTTCTGTTCACATGCCATCTGTAAATGTGTTTTAAACAGGACATTGCGTCTGAGATGAAATTTACTGTCACTACTCTGAATATTTCTACACTAACTTTTTACTTGATAAGACAACATCCATTCAAATTCCATTAATATAACTGAAACTCAAACAATTTCACAGCTCAATAAGTTTGTTTGAACTCTTTAGATTTTATAAAATACATTCTCATTCCCCTTTAACATTACCATTTGTCTGGATCCTTCCTCCCTTGATTCTTGAATGAACGAATTCAATCGAGTGGTCTCCATCATTATCTACGTTCGCTTATTTTGGTTGCGAAGCTGCCTTTGTATATTTTCTTGAAGTCAAGCTAGTGCTCTTCCGAAGGTATCTGGTTTCCCCATTTATCGTTAAGTCCCCCTCGCTGATAGGATGGTGTCTCCCCTCTGCTGTCTATATTCCTTCGTTTAAAGGAATTCAGCCAAATTTCTTAACATTAGGTGTAGATTGCATTTCTTAATTTCCCAATACACTGTAGTCCGTTACCGAAACAGTCTTTATTATTGTGCAATCATATTTTGATTTTAATTCTTGCCAAACTACAAATTTCGGACTGTTCCCAGCCATGTTCTTATCAGATTGTCTGGTATGAACATCTGAAACTGTGCATTTCTACAAAACTCCTTGTATTTCAATTTGAAAGATTTGTTACTCCACCTAGACCTTGTTACCTTGGATTTATCTTATTCTCAAAGTTGCCACTGTCCTAACTTATGATCTCGCTTTAATACTGAACTAAACAAGCTATTTCTATCTCTATCACTAAAAGTCTTCTCTGCCATTTCCATGCCAACTCTATGGGCAGCCATTTTGTGCTGCCTCTGGCCTGGCCTGCCCCAACAGTGTCCCCAACACCTCATGGACTGCTCACCTTCTTATCAACTTCTCCAGGGCAATTAGGGATGGGCAACAAATACTGCCCCAGTGGGCAACCACTCACATCCCAAAACAATTTTTTTAAAAATAAAATTTTCAAGGAAATGGAATTGTATTAACATCATGTTTTAATAACTCTGCTTGGTCTGTGATGTTGTAGGCTAAAGTTTGATTCTGCAGAAAGTTTCAGTGAATGCATGAGATTATTCATCCTTTTCAGTACAGAATGTGGTATATCACAGAAGAATTACAGAATTGTTAAAGGTGCAGAATGTGGCCATTCAGTCCTTTGTACCTGCACTAGCTCATCAAATAAACATAATCATCGGGTGCCCATCTGTGGCATGCCCCTCATATCTTTGCCCATATTTTATTTTTATTCAAATTACTATCCAATGACCCCTTAAATGCCTCAATTGAACCTACCTCCACCACTTCTCAAGACACTGTTTCCTCGACCCTAAAAACTCGCTAAGTGAAAAAGAATTTTCTCACTACATCTTTGTTTCTTTTGTAGATCACTTTACATCTATGCCCTCTCATTCTTGTTCCTTTTATGAGTGGGGGCAGTTTCTCTCTATCTACTCTGTCCAGCCCACTCATAGTTTTGAAGACCTCTTTCAAATCTCCCCTCCTCCTTCTTCTCTTCAAGGAGAATGGTTTCAATTTAGAATCATAGAATCCCTCCTGTGTGGAAACAGGCCATTTGGCCCACAAGTCCACATTGACCCTCTGAAGAGTTTCCTAACCAGACCCATTCCCCTACCCTATTACTCTACATATATCCCTGAATAATGCACCTAACCTACACATCCTTAGGCACTATGGGCAAATTAGCTTGACAAATTCATGTAACCTACACATCTTTGGATTGTGCGAGGAAACCAGAGCACCTGGAGGAAACCTACGCAGACACAGGGAGAATATGCGAACTCCACACAGACAGTCACCTGAGGCTGGAATTGAAGCCAGGGCCCTGGTGCTGTGTATCAATGTGCTGTCAATTTCTTCAATCTATTCCCATAATTGAAGTTTCTCATTTCTGGAGCCATTCCTATGAACCACATTTACATCTCACCTATGATGTGGTACCCAGTATTGTACACATTACTCTAGTCAAGGCCAAGGGTCTTCTACAATTCAAAACCACCTCCTTGCTTTTGATTGCATTGTTAATAAAGCCAGAAGTACTGAATGATATATTAACTGCTCTCTCCAGTTGCTCTGCCACCTTTAATGATTCGTGCACATATATATATCCAAATACCCCTGCTCCTGCTCCCTCTTTAGAATTGTAAGCTCAAGATTGTCTTTCAACATTCTTCCTACCAAAGTGCATCACCTCACATTTCTCAGCATTGAAACTCATCTGCCACCGACCTGCCCATTCCACCAACTGTGTTTGTCCTTTAGGAGCTTCACATCATCCTCCTCACAGTTCGCAATTCTTCCAAGCTTTGTGGCATCTACAAACTTTGAAACGCCCCTTGCACATCAAGATCCAGATCATTAATATGTATCAGCTGAAATATTAGTATATTTCATTTTATGATAAGGATCAGTGAGGATCATATCAGCACAAACAATCTGCTGCAGTGTTGAAATCATTAAATAGTCAGTGGAAGAGACTTTCAACTCTTCAAATCTTGACATGTATATATGAAGATAATAGAATCTCACTTTTATTTGGTGTTCAGTTCAGGTTGATCAGAAGATCTGCCTGCTGAGCATGCTGTGTTCCGTCAGTATTGCACTGTTTTCAAACAATCTCGTTTTCCGGAAATTAACTAATGACGGAAATCATTTAATTGACAAGAGAACCAGCTTTTCATCTGGAAAATTAAAATAATTGACATCATCACCTGAAAGTACATGTTGGAACATGAAAACTCACCTTACTGAACTGAAATCTCTCCCTCTCTTGCTCTCTCTCTCTGCTACATTAGCAGATGTTTTAACTCAGAGTTACCTTCTCCATCATGAGATCAGACAAACCTGTGCATTCTACACGTGATGCTGCCCTATAATGTCATCCTGGGCTGCAGAATTCTTAGCATCATTGTTCTGGATAAAAACTGAGATCAACTAAGGAGAATCCTCTAATCTTTTAATGAATATCTTAGAATGATTGCAAATGTGCAAACATGTGAAAAATAATGCATAAGTGAAGAATGGTTGCTGTGTCCACTTTGTCTTGCACAGATTTGTTACCTTACATATCACAATACATCGCAATCCATAGCCAGCTGGAAATGTACAGTCCTCAAGGACAGGTGATTAATAGACCAATCTTACAATCTGCTTCATTCATTAAAGTGAAGCATTTTTATTGGTAGCTGCAACAGGAATGGAGGAATTTCCAGAGAATAGGGAATTATCCATTGGGCTGAAGGCAATTACTTGGCGTTAACAGAACAAAAACAGAAGCTACATGCTGAAGTTTCAATATGTACCTATCAGTCTGAAACACAACCTTTTGATTTCCTGTACCTGTCAAAGCTCAGGCTTAGGCTTCCATTTTGTGGCAAAAATGGCAGAAGTAGCTGAACGTAGCGGAAACCCCAACATGTCAGTGATGGTTTATGCAGAGAGAGGGAATGAGGCAGCTTGCATTTTGTGGAGGCAGCTGACCTAGAAATTAACAGGTGCCTCCGCTCCTGTACAACTTTGGTAACTGGGAGTCTGAAACACATTGGGTGCAAATTAGGCCTGTTTAAATAGTTCTAAACTTTGAGGATTTATTTAGATAACTAGAGTACCTTTTCAGAAATATAAAGTACCCCTTTGGGTATGGTCTCATGAAACCTTAGGATGCAATTAGGTTGCACATTGTGGTAGTAAGGTGATGTTTGTGATTGATAAATGTAGATATTCACGTGCATTAAAAATACATAAATTTGTGGCTGTGGAGCTTATATTTGAATTGTACAAGTACATGTCAAACAGATAGGTCAAACTGTAAAGGTAGTTAAAAGTCCTGCCCTTTAAATCCCTTCAGAACAAAGAAATATCTCGACTATTTAAAAACAAAATCATTGTTTGTTATTTAATATTGTTGACTTAAGCCTAAGAGTCTCTATTAGTGGATCTCATTTGTTTTCACTCAAGAAAAGGAGAATATTGTAGAGGAGAAGACTGAGATATGGATTATTAGACTAGAAAGGATTGAGGTTAATAAAGAGGCGTTGTTATCAATCCTGGAAGGTGTGAAAGTAGATAGGTCCCCTGGGCTGGATGGGATTTATCCGAGGATTCTCTGGGAAGTTAGGGAGGAGATGGCGGAGCCTTTGGCCTTGATCTTTGAGTCGTCACTGTCTACAGGTTTAGTACCAGAGGACTGGAGGATTGCAAATATTGTGCCCTTGTTCAAGAAGGGCAGTAGAGATGATCCAGGTAACTACAGACCAGTGAGCCTAATATCTGTTGTAGGAAAAGTTTTGGAAGAGTATAAAAGATAGGAGTTATAATCAACTAGGAAGCAACAATTTGATTAGAGATAGTCAACATGATTTCATCAAGGGCATGTCGTGTCTCACAAACCTCACTAAGTTTTTTGAGAAGGTGACCAAGCATGTGGATGAGGATAGGGCATTTGACGTGGTGTTCATAGACTTCAGTAAAGCCTTTGATAAGGTTCCACACGGTAGACTTTTGGAAGACATGTGGAGGCATGGGATTGAAGGTGATTTAGCAGTTTAGATTAGAAACTGGCTTTCTGAAAGAAGGCAGCGAGTGGTGGTTGATGGAAAATATTCAGCCTGGAGTCCAGTTACTAATGGTGTGTCACAAGGATTTGGGACCATTATGAATGACTTAGATGCAGGCATAGGTGGATGGGTTAGTAAGTTTGCAGATGACACTAAAGTCAGTGAAGTAATGAACAGTTTGGAAGAATTTTGTAGTCTGCAGGGGGACTTGAATAAACTGCAGAATTGGGCTGAGAGGTGGCAAATGGAGTTCAATGCAGCTAAATGTGAGGCGATTCACTTTGGGAAGAATAACAGGAAGGCAAAATACGGGGTCAATGGAAAGATTCATGGGAATGTGGGTGTGCAGAGGGATCTTGATGTCCATGTACATAGATCCCTGAAAGTTTCCACACAGATTGATAGTGCTGTTAAGGCGGCATATGGTGTGTTAGATTTTATTGGTAGAGGGATTGAGTTCCAAGGCCATGATGTCATGCTGCAACTATTCAAAATACTGGTGTGGCCTCACTTGGTATATTGTGTACTGTTCTGGTCGCCCATTGAACAGGAAGGATGTGGAAGCATTGGAAAAGGTGCAGAGGAGATTTACCAGGATGTTGCCTGGTCTGGAGTGAAGATCTTAAGAGGAAAGTCTGAGGGACTTGGGTCTATCCTCTTTGGAGAGAAGAAGGCTAAGTGACGATCTAATAGAGACATACAAGATGGTCAGAGGATTAGATAGAGTGGACAGTGAGAGTCTTTTTCCTAGGATGATGACGTCAGTTCGTACGAGGGGCATAGTAGCAAATTGTAGGGTGATAGATTTAAGAGAGATGTCAAAGGCAGGTTCTTTACTCTGAGCGTGGTAAAGGTGTGGGATTGCCCTACCTGCCAATGTAGTTAACTCAGCCACATTAGGGACACTTGAACAATCCTTGGATAAGCATATGGGTGATGATGGGATAATGTAGGGAGATGTCTTAGATTAGTCCACAGGTCGGCACAACATTGAGGGCGTTGTATTGTTCTATGTACTATGGATGGCTGCTGGATGACTGTTTCATGGCCCTCCATTTTCACAGCCAGGTGCTTGCCATTTCAATTTGTTTGGGGCATCTAGTCTACTTGAAGTGGGACTTTGAATTCCAATGCTTCCAATAATGTAAGGAATTGTACACTTGAATAAAACGTTTGTTGTTTTAAGGTTTTATTTTATTTTGTTTATATTTTCCATGGGATATGAGTGTTAATGATGAAGTTATAGCTGATTGTCCTTTCGAGGCAGTTAAAGCAACATAATTTCGGAGGGAAGTTAAGAATCAACTATATTACATTGAGTTTGGAGTCACATTGAGGCCTTTCTAGATAAGGGCAGTGGGTTTCCTTCATTGAAGGATATCGGTGAACCAGGTGCGTGTTTTCTTTTACAAGAATCAAAAGCACTAATCTGGGGTATCTATCACTGAGTTATGTTTTAAGTTTCTGATTTTAATGAAGTGACTTTAAGTTCTATCCCCAGAACATTCTCCTGGCCTCTTAATAATAGAATCCCTACAGTGTGGGAACAAGCCATTTGGCCCAACAAGTCCATACTGGCCCTCTGAAGAGTAATCCACCTAGACCCATTCCCTTACATTTACCCCTGACTACTGGACCTAACCCATACATCCCTAGCATGGCCAATTCACCCTGACCTGCACATCTTTGGATTGTGGAAGGAAAACAGAGCACCCAGAAGAAACTCACACAGACATGGGGAGAATGTGCAAACTCCACACAGACAGTCATCCAAGGCTGGAATCAAACCCAGATCCATGGTGCTGTGAGGCAGCAGTGTTAACCACTGAGCCGCCATGCCTGCCCACTAACATTACAATTTTATGAAAGGACAAGCTAATCTACTGGAGCTTTGCGAGGGTATAATTCATGAATAGATAAGGCAAAACTAGTGGATGTGGTGCATTTGGATTTTCAGAAAGCTTTCAATAAGGTCCCTCAGAGGAAGGCAAAATTAAAACTCACTAGATAGAAAGTAATATATAAACACATATCGAGAATTGATTGACAGACAAGAAGTAATTGTGAGAATAAATGAGCCAGTGACTAGTGGGGTACCATGAGAATCAGTGCTTGGGTCCTTGCCAATCACCGCATATATCAATGATCTGGATGTAGGAACCAAGTGCAACATTTTTAAGACTGAACAGGATTGTGAGTTGTGAGAAGGATGCAAAGATGCTTCAAGATGATTTAGACCAGTTGAGTGAGTGAACAAACACATACCAGATACAGTACATCATGGATAAAAGTAAAGCAGTAAACAGAAAGACAGTATTATTTAAATGGTCGAAGTGTGGATGTACAAAGAAATGAACAGGCAGCTACAGCAAGCAATTAGGAATGCAAATGGATGATACATTGCAAGAAGACATGAATTCAGGAGTAAAGATGTCTTCCTGCATTTTTATGGGGCCTTACTGAGACCACATTGTTTTTTCATTAGATTCCCTATCGTGTGGAAACAAACCCTTCAGCCCAACAAGTTCACACCGACCCTCCAAAGAGTAACCCACTCAGACCCATTTCCCTCTGACTAATGCACCCAACACTATGGGCAATTTAGCATGGCCAATTCACCTGACCTGCACATCTTTGGACTGGAGTAGTGTGTGCAGTTTTGGTTTCTCCACCTAACAAAGGATATCCTTGCTATAAAGGGAGTGCAGTGGAGGTTCACTAGGATGTTACTGAGGATGGAAGGACTGTCATGTGAGGAGAGTTGGGTTTGATTGGGCCTGTAGTTACTAAAGTTTAGGAGGATGATTGAAAATTCTGACAATTGTGGACAGAGGAGATGCAGGGAGGATGTTTCCCTTAACTGGGCAGGTTAGAGGCAGGAGACATAGTCTCAAAGTACTGGGTGGAGAACTTAGGACTGAGATAGGGAAACATTTCTTCGTTCAGAGGGGAGTGAACCTGTGGAATTCTCTCCCAGAGACTGCTGTGGAGTCCAAGTCATTGAATATACTCAAGAAAGACAGAGATGCTTTTTTAGATATTAAAGGCATCATGAGGGATGATGAGAAAGTGGAAATATGGCTTTGAGATAGAGGATCATATTGAAAGATATAGCAGGTTCAAAAGGCCAAATGACCTAATCCCACATCTAGTTTTGCTGTTTCTATGTTTACACCACCATCCTCCATTGTGCTATGTAAATACAGACAATGAATTTTTATGAATAAGAAGTTTTTATTCCCCCTGAATATAGCAAGGTCTACAATAGACACTTAAAACTTCATCTTACTGAATCTCTCCCTGACTCTTTAGGTCTGCCCATAGTGGATATTGGATGAGTTGGAATTCTAAGTGTAAATGCAAAGGTTGTTGGTTAGGTGGGGCATGGGTTGGCATGAATTGCAATCAAGCATGAAGGGTTGGGAGCTAGGGCAGAGAGATAGACATGAGTATGAAGAGTACAAGAATACATTACGCAAGGGGTGAGATGGATTGGGTACAAGGATTGAGTGGGGAGAAATGAGGGGGCGTGACTGTTAGAAGGATGTTTTGCTTGTTTTCTTTTTCAAAACCTCAACACGGAGTTCGTTCCTCAAAGAGAAGCCTTTTGCTCAGTTTGTCTCTCATCATTCTAGGGTCTCCCATCCTCAATTCCAATGAAACTGTCCACCCACATTGAAGGTTCTGAATTCTGAGCGATCGTTTACAAGGTCGGGATTACAGAGCTAGGAAATGTTCTGAAACTGATGTTCCAGCCCTGGAACACAAACCCAGGCCTGTCTTTCTTCATTCCAAGCTCATTACACGTTTCACAACTTTAGAAGCATTGCTCAAGCCACTAGGTCATAGAATCCTGGAATGTTATGACATGGTGCCTCTGTGGTTAGCACTGCGGCCTCACAGCGCCGGGGTCTGGGTTTGATTCTAGTCTTGCGGGACTGTCTGTGTGCAGTTTGTACATTCTCCCAATGTCCACATCAGTTTCCTTTGGGTGCTCCAGTTTCCTCCCAAAATCCAAGGGTATGCAGGTTAGGTAAATTGGCCATGCTAAATTGCCCATAGTGTTCAGGGAGGTGTAGGTTAGGGGCATTAGTCAGTGGTAAATCTAGACCAGGAGAGGAAAGGGTCTGGGTGGGTTACTCTTTGGAGGGTCAGTGTGAACTTGTTGAGCTGAATAGCCTGTTTCCACACTGTAGGGATTCTGTGACATAGGAGACCCTTTGGCCCATCTTGACCTTACTGCCTCTTTGATCAAGCTAAAATTTCAGAAAAGGAAGTGCGGATACTGGAAATCTGAAACAAAAGCAGACATTTCTGAAAAAACCCAGCAGGTCTGACAGCATCTGTGGAGAGGGAAAGCCAAGTTAACATTTCAAGTCCAGTGACTCTTCTGCAGAACTGTTCTGGAGAAATGTTAAGTCTGTTTCTCTCAACAGATGCTGCCAGACCTGCTGAGTTTCTCTAGTTATGTCTACTTTTGTATTTCACAGATTTATTGTGCTGTGTCCTATGCATCCTTTACTTTTAACCTGTAACCCTAACTTTTAAAGTTTTTTCAAGGAATTAGTTTCTACCATGTTTTCGAGTAGAGTTTCATATTTCCAAATTCAGACGGTCGGCTAGGTATGAGGAATGCCTGTGTTCCTGGTGAGATCTTGAAAACCAAGGGGCAGCAGGTATTCCCCGCAGTTTTTCTGTGACATGTCTAATTGTTTCAATCGTGTGGTTTGCAATGGTATTGGTCTGGAGCTTGCATCACGTGCATGCTGACGTGGCAAGTGGCTATTGGTGGAGCTGGGCTGGCTTTGTTTGCTTTCCTGTGACCTCTTCACTGAAATTCTGGGTTAGAGTTATAGAGTCTTACAATAATACAGCATGGAAACAGGCCATTCGGCCCAAACTGGTCCATGCTGACCATGGTACCCTGCAGCTAGTTCCAATTTCCTGAATTTAGTCCATATCCCTCCAAATCCTTCCTATCATGCACCTATCCAAATGTTTTTTTTAAAATGTTCCCATTGTACCTGCTTCAATCATTTTCTCTGGCAACCCATTCCATAAACACACCACTCTCTGCATGAAGAAATTGCACCTCAGGTCCTTCGAAAATCATTCCCATCTCACCTTAAACCTATAACTTCACGTTTTCAATTCCCTATACCTGGGAAAAGGACTATATTCATTCATCTTATCTATGTTCCTCATGATTTTATACACCTCAATAAGGTCACCCCACATTCTCCTACATTCTAGAGAATAAAGTCCTATTCTGACCAACCTTTCCCTATGACTCAGGCCTAGTGGTCCTGGCAGCATCCTTGTAAATCTTCTTTGCACTCTTTCCAGTTTGACTATGCCTTTCCTATAACAAGGTGACCAAAACTATACACAATACTCCAAGTATGTTCTCACCAACGACTCATACAACTGTTACATAACATCCAAACTCCTGTAATCAATGCCTCGACCGATGAAGGCCAACATTGGATTAGATTCCCTACAGTGTGGAAACAGGCCCTTCGGTCCGACAAGTCCACACCGACCTTCCGAAGAGTAACCCACCCAGACCCATTTCCCTCTGACTCATGCACCTAAACTATGGACAATTTAGCATGGTCAATTCACCTCACCTACACACCTTTGGATTGTGGGGGGAAACCAGAGGAAACTGGCAGAGACATGGGGCCGATGTACAAACTCCACACAGACATCGCCCAAGGCTGGAATCAAATCTGGGTCCCTGGTGCTAAGGCAGCAGTGCCAACCACTGAGCCACTGTGCCACCCCAGCTATTGTGCCACCCCTAAGGCATGCTGAATGCCTTGTTCACCACCCTGTCTACCTGTGCTGCTGCTTTCAAAGAACTAAGTATTTGTACTTCTCGGTCCCTGTGTCCCACAACACTCTTCAGGACCTTACCATTTACTATATAGTCCTACCTTGGTTTGACTTTTCAAAGTGCAACATCTCACACTTATCTGTATTGAATTGCAATTGCTCACTTCCCCATCTGATCAAGATCAGATTGTTTAATTTAGTCAGGGATTGTTTAATCAGGCTGTCTCCAGGGATGGACAATCAGGATATTTTTTTTTTTAAAGTAAGAGAGTGAGGAAACCATAAGAGATAGAAGGGAGAATCCAATACTGTATCCTCAACTCAAGCTCCCATTGCAAAGTATGAGCAGTAGTATCTGTAGTTCTCAAGGTCACCACCATCCTTATACAACAGGCATCTGAGCACAATGGAACCAGAATATGCGCAGAGGAGAATGTATCAATGTCCAGACAGTGATACAGGAACTCAACCCAATGCTGGCCTTGCTCTGACCCCAACCTTTCTGACAGTGAGTGCCTTTGGACACTAAGTACACAACGACAAGTGCCATGATATACAGTGATTCCATCCCTTTCTGATAGTTTTAAGGTCAGCTTTGACCATATTGCCATGAAGTATGCTGTTCAGTTTGAGCATATTATATCAAGATCATTCCTTGCAAGTCAAACAGGCAGTGACATTCTCAAAACCTCACATGGTGTTCAACTCTCCTGGAAACTTGCTGGAGCAGACTGACAAAGTCATAGAGTCACAGAGTCATAGAGATGAACAGCACGGAAACAGACCTTTCGGTCCAACTCATCCATGCTGACAAGATATCCTAAATCAATCTAGTCCCATTTGCCATAACTTGGCCCATATCCCTCTAAACCCTTCCTATTCATATACCCATGCAGATGCCTTTTAAATGCTGTAACTGTACCAACCTCCACCACTTCCTCTGGCAGCTCATTCTATACACACACCACACTCTGTGTGATAAAGTTGTCCCTTAGGTCCCTGTTAAGTCTTTCCCTCTCACCTGAAACCTAAACCCTCTAGGTCTGGACTATCCCACCCCAGGGATAGGACCTTGTGGTCTACCCAATCCATGCCCCTCATGATTTTACAAACCTCTATAAGGTCACCCCTCAGCTTCTGACACTCCAGGGGGAACAGCCCCAGCCTATTCAGCCTCTCTACATCTGGTCACTCATGGTCAGAACTTCCCAACAAGCCAAATTCCTTAGTGTAGCTGGTATTTGGAGGGATCCTTCCTATCAATCATGTGTATGTGCCTGGAGTCTCATCACTATGGCCAAAGTTGCTACAGTAGCAACAAATCCACATGAATATAATAAAACAAAGCAATGTGGATGTTGAAGATCTGAAACAAAAACAGAAATTGCTGAAGAATCTCAGCAGAACCTGGCAGCATGTGGAGAGAAAGCCAAGTAAATGTTTTGAGTCCAGTGACCATTCTTTAGAATGGCCAAATGTATTTCTCATTCTGGAATGTCTATTTGAAGGTCTGAGAATGGTGATGTACTGGGCGCAGGAGGGTGGTTCAGTGGCATTGGGTTCACAGTTCATCCTCAGCAGTTCCATGATGCAAGACCTTTCTGGTCTTTGCACTTTATGGTACACCATGCGAACAAGAAGTGGTGTCAGTGATGGTCACTCTCTGGCTTGCTTGATATCTACTTCTCTTTTAGTGGACAGGCCATTCTGAGGACAAAGACCTCACACTCAGTGATGGACAGGCAGAAAACTTGTTTGATCTATTGTTGAGATTCAATTAAGAGCAGCCATCCTTCAAAGTCTTCCCCTATTCACGCTGAAGAAACAGAATCAATTTTTTTTTAATATTCCCTCACGGGTCTTGCATATCACCAGCTACACCAACATTTATTGCCTGTCCCTATCTGTCCTTGAAAAACTGAGCTGCCTTCTTGAATCACTGAAGTCCATGTGCTGTAGGTACACCCACGATGTCAGGAGGAAGGCAATTCCAGGATTTAGTTTCCTCTCGGGCTGAATATTTTCAAACAGCTAAATGCACAGAATAGAAAAACAACACCTGACCAAATATTTGCCTCAACAATATTCCTTGTTGAAATCAGATGAAATACGTTGAGTAAAAATGCAACGTATCAGTCTCAGATACAGGGAACATCTTGTGATTGAATCTGTTGATGGCGTAACGATTTAGTTTAGATCCAGATCTGGACACCACTTAGGATCATTACCACAGGGAACTCTAAACTGCCGGTTGACTGCATAGAATATCTGATCCTTTCAGCTGTAGTTGTAGTTTTTCCATCATTAATGAGCAAAAAGTATATCTTTTTGAATATAATTCTTAAAATGTATCATGTGGTTTGAGTTTATTTTTGGTGCGAATTTTATGTTATGCAGCCAGATTTCAAACCCAAATTCGAAAATTGAAGAAGGATTGGGAGATAAAAGACTGTCTGCACAGTGATAACTGTTGGAATTTTCACAAGCAATATGGAAATCACAGGGTAGATCAAAACCAGCAGTACAATGGATACTGACAGGGATCCAGTGTCCTACCAAATATTTATAGCCGGATGTTTTTTTAAGATCATTGACTTCCTACATTAAACAATGGCTACACTTCAAATATATTTAGTTGACTGAAAGTGTTTTGGGACATCTTGGAGTTGTGAAAGACATCAGTGCAATGGCAAATTCTTTCTTCTTTGCATGAGTTTGAACAGTTCCCAGAAATTACATATGGAACATAATTTTGCAAAGTTTTGCTTGAATTTGAATTGGAAGCAATAAGCAAAATCTTGCCAAAAAAAAGTCCAGTGATTCTGAGAGGACCCTTAAAGGGGGGAGGAAAAGGTGAAATTGTTCACTTTGACAGAAGAATGAAAAATAAGCATATTATTTTAATGAAGAGAGACTGCAGAACGCTGAGATGCAGAGGATCTGAGAGTCCTAGTGCATGAATTATTGAAGATTAGTATGCAGTGACAACATTTAATGAGGAAATCTAATAGAATGTTATCATTTACTGTGGAGGGGGGGATCGAGTACAAAAGTAGGGAGGTAATGCTTCAATTATACAGAGCATTGGTGAGACCACATCTGGAGTACTGCACATACTATTGGTCACACTATTTAAGGAGGGATGCAAACACTTTTGAAGCATTTGAAAGAAGGTTAACAAGACTAATAGCCGGAATGGACTGGTTCTCTGGTGAGGAATGATTGGTCTGACTAGGCTTCTATCTGCTGAAGGAAGAGTAAGAGATGAGTTGATTAAAATAGATATGATTCTGAGAGGACTTGACAGGGTAGATGTGAAGAAATTGTTTCCTGTTATAGAAAAATCTAGAACTGTTCAAAAACAAGGAGTTACACATCCTTAATGGCCCACAGGGCAGTTAAGAGTGAACAGCATTGATGTGGGTCTGGAGTCATCAGTAGGGCCAGACCAGGTAAGGTCAGCGCTTTCCTTCCCTAAAGGATATTAGTGAACCAGATGGGTTTTTCCAACAATGGATTCATGGTCATCATTAGATTCTTAATTCCAGATACTTATTGAATTCAAATTTCCCCCTCTGCCATGGTGGGATTTGAACCTGGGTCCTCAGAACTTTACCTGGATCTCTGGATTAACAATCCAGCGAGAACACCACTTGGCCATCACCTCCCGATCTTAGTACAATTTAATGTGTTTGTTGTAGGACACTTATCAATAGATATTACAGAAAGAGAGAAACAGAGGCCTGTAAAATTATGAAATGTATTAGGAAAGTAAACATAGAATGTTCCCACTGGGGGTAGAACATGCGGTAGGCCAAGAGCAGAGACCTTGCAGAATTTGTTGATCCCAGCTGATGAAGATAAAGTCTATTTAAGTACTTTTTATTCTTTTTGTACCTCAAAATGATGCTGGATTGTGGTGACAGAATGCTTTTCACTGATATTTGAGACAATAAATCATTCATTCATTCATGCCCAGAGGTTATCAACGTAAAAGAGGTATTAAGATACATCTAGCAGAGAATTCAGAAAAACTGTCTGAACACAGAATAGTGTAAATGTGGCATCCACTCAAAGATCGAGAGCTGAAATGAATGCTAAATGCCAACAAGTAATTAGGAAATCTAATAGAATGTTATCACTTATTGTTGGGGAGAGGGGGAGTTAATCGAATAGAAAAGTAAGGAGGTACTGCTTCAATTATACACAGCTCTGGCGAGACCACATCTGGAGTACTGCACATAATATTGGTCACACTATTTAAAGAAGGATGCAACTACATTTGAAGCATTTGGAAGAAGGTTAACAAGTTGGCTTGCCAGCAGATTGTGATGCAGAGTGATACCAAGTGCCTGGCTGAGGTTATCATGAAGGACCTTTCTCCTCACCTAATTCATGGTAACTCTCAGCTTAAACCATCACCACTCATTTCCCTCTCTAACGAGACATCAGCTCTTTGGTCTGGTTGGATTATTTAACCTTTACCGTTGATCGGAAGCTCCACAAATATACGAGTAGGAAGAGAATAGATTGGAGGAAGGTCAAGGAGAGCACAAACATTGTGGTGGAGCCAAGGGGCCTACCTAAGAGCGGTATTGCCTCTAGAATCCTGTATAGAACATTTATACTCTTGATAAAATGTGCACTCCATTAGTGTATAGTCTTGAGATGTAGTAACTGTTGTTAGGCATATATAGTGTAGTTGCAATTTGAGGTAAAATCTTATGATTTGGAGCTATGATCTGTGTGAATATTAATAAACCTTTGCTTTACATGAAACCCCAATTAAAGATTCTGTTCAAAACATTCCAAACAGTCTTTATAGTGATGCAATCATGATTTGATGCAAATTTATATTAAAAATCATTGTAATCATTGCAGAAATTATAACTAAGTGTCATGATAATAAACTTATCATTCAATGTAAAATGAACAAACCCAGATTATAACATACTGTTGTATTTTCAGTTTTAATATTAGGAATATTATAGAGACCAATATGCCCTTTTGAGGTTTTTTTCTAATATCAAATACAGGTCATTCTTGATGGTTAGGAGAAAGTGAGGACTGCAGATGCTGGAAATCAGAGTTGAGAGTGCGGTGCTGGAAAAGCACAGCAGGTCAGGCAGAATCCTAATTCACCTGCTCCTCAGATGCTCCCTGACCTGCTGTGCTTTTCCAGCATCACACTCTCGAGTTCTTGATGGTTGTGTTCTTGTGCAACCCCTCATTATAGAAAAACTGCACTTTAGAAACAGCACTTAAGGCCCTGGTGATGTAATTGCATTACCACCAACACACATTTTAAAAGTTTGTGCTTTAGAAACAGTGTCCTTAATTTGTGAATCGTGTGACAGTGAACTCGTGTTAACGAAATGCATATTATAACAGAACAACCTGTACTTTATTCCATTTGTGCCCAATCTCAGTCAATGATTCCCAAGGAGATCACAACAATAATAATCTCAGGGAAAGCTCTGACGTGAGAATGGAACTGTCTAAATTGGACAATTGAGAGGATGATTTGAGTTTCATTTTCTTTATGGGGACCTCCGGGTTTCACATGATGACAGAGCTTATTAAGTTACTGCTTTGTGTTGCACCAGTGAACACACACGTTATCTGGCAAACAGAATTCATAACCGCAAAGAGATTGCTTTGGAACAGCCAATGGTATCTATTACATTATGAGGAAAGTAATTACTCTGATCTAAATAATTTGATCTGTATATAGGTCAGACTTGGAACTGTCAGGACGTTAATCACCGATGCACAGCTTATGCAAGTATAATACTCCCTGAGGAGCTGCTTCTATTGTTACTGAAACCTGACATCTAACAGTGGAAAGGTTAAACTGGTGTAAACTAAACGTCAAGGTGCTTGTGCCTGAGTACTGACACAACTTCTACATTTTCAGCTGTGGATCAGAGAAACATCCAGAAGCAGTCTTTAACATTTATGGACTTGACCTTGACACGTGGATACAAACCTTTAACTTATGCAGGGAGGTAATCACACAAATGTGATTGCCAACCAGTCATAAAATCTGATGAATATTTAATCAGTTGTCTTCAAAGTAAAGGTGAAAATTCCTCCCCTTGAAAAATCAAACAACAGCTGGATTCCACTGGGAGCAGTTATATCAGATAATGCCTATATATATCCTTACTGTCCCCAACAGGAAACACTAGGACCATTATGGCACTTTCCACAGAAGTTTTAGACTTCCCATTGGTGTGATGGTGATGTAATGGTTCTTTCACTGGCCTATTAATGTAAAGGATCTGACTTCAAATCCCTGTTTGGCAGCTGATGGAATTTATATTCAACCAATTCAAATATAATGTGGAATGAAAAATTAATCTCAGTAATAATGCCTATTAAACTGCTATACATCAGGTTCACTAATGCTCTTTAAGGAAGGGAATGTGCTGTCATTACCTGATCTGGCCTGTGTGTGACTCTAGATCCACAATAAAGTAGTAGATTCAAACTACTCTCTGAAATAGCCTCACAAGTTAATTAGTTTAAAGATCAATTTGAGACTGGCAAAAAATTGTTGCCCACATCTCATCAATCTTGTTTAGAAAGAAGATGGAAGTGGAATTTGTTATGGCTTTTAAAAGCAAAGATGGGAAAACAAAGCATGGAAATCCAGATAAGTCAGAGGTATATAGACAATAGGGCAATGCCATGAAACATAAACAATTCTCAGGACAGGGCTTGCTGGTATTATGGACCAGGCCAGACCTCCTGAAACCATTAAGGAAATAGCTCAGACCCTAACTTTGCTGGCTGTTTTGAGCAGGTGGAAAGTGGATATTCCAGGAGTGATGCAGCTAACTTAACCTACCTGAAAACCCAACAGATTATCTCAATTTAATGATGCTGTTCCAAATTCCTGCAACAATCCTCATAAGCACCCCCTTGGCAAACAAGGCAAAATCAAACATTGGGTCTTACAGGAGAGAGAGATCTGGCAGAGGGATTCAGCATGGAACACCTTCTTCCATGGAGCTGTTTCTTGGATCAGCAGCCTCAAACTGACTGACTACTTTCAGTGAACAGCCAGACCGCTAAAAAAAGACAACCCAGAGAAAAAGCTGAGCTGGAGAACTGGCTACACTCCTTTCATTGGACAAATGCTTCTTTTAAACTTGAAGGCCTTTTGTCTGTGGCAGTATCTGTTAACTATAATCAAATTGGCCCTAAAACCCTTCAAACCTAGACCTTTCTAAATTGTGGTTTTTATGACCTTGCTAAAAAAAAGCCAAAGACAGCATAACCTTGTTAAAGAAGCAGCATAATCACACTGGGGGAGATGCAGAAAGGTAGTATTCCTATGTGGGACAGTCAGGAACCAGGTATATAATTAATCTCAGAATAAGGAATCGTATCAGTTAAAGCAGAGATGATGAGGATTTTTTTTCTCTCTCTCAGATAGTAGTGAATCTGTGGAATTCTTTACCACAGAGATTATTGAGTTTGGGGTGTTAAGTATATTCAAAGTTAAAAATCACACAACACCAGGTTATTGTCCAACAGGTTTAATTGGAAGCACACTAGCTTTCGGAGCGACGCTCCTTCATCGTTGCTCCGAAAGCTAGTGTGCTTCTAATTAAACCTGTTGGACTATAACCTGGTGTTGTGTGATTTTTAACTTTGTACACCCCAGTCCAACACTGGCATCTCCAAATCAAGTATATTCAAGGCTGAGATAGACAGATGCTTAACCAGTCAGCACATCAATGATGCTGAGGAAAAGGTCAGAAAGAGGAGTTGAGGATACTCAGATCAGCCCTGATCTCATTGAATGATTGAGTGGACTTGATGGGCTGAATGGCTTACAACTGCTTCTCTGTCTTATGATCTAATGACAATGGGGTTAGACAGATCACTGGTATAAACATCAAAAAATCAAGTGTTTTCATTTAACATTATGACTCGAGGTTAAGTATATTAAAGTTCCTCTCAGACAAAAGCATGAATGTCAGTATTCTTAAATAAAAAAAGGAAAGATTCAGCAGAGCTTGCAGTCAATGTAGAGAGAGAGAGAGAAAGAGAGAGAAGAAGAAGAGTTAATGCCTTGGTTCTTGCTTGGAATATCATAGTGTTGGGAAATTCCACTAATGTTCTGCATTTTTACCCGATTACTGAAACTGGTGATCTCAGAAGAGCAGAGGACAGTGTGCTAACTCTGAAGTTCAACCAGCCATCTCTCTCAAAGCTCTCTAAATCTTTCTACATATCTGACACTCGTCTAATGTGCCTTGCTGGGGAAGTAGGAAGTATGTGAATTGTCTAGTTCCTGCTGAGTTTACTCAGGGTGACTTGGACTCCAGAAAAACTGAAAGAACTGCAGATGCTGTAAATCAGAGATACAAACAAAAATTATTGGAAAAGCTCAGCAGGTCTGGCAAAACTCATGTTCTGAGGAAGGGTCACTTGACCTGAAATGTGAAATCCGATTTCTCTCCACAGATGCTGCATAAGCTTTTCCAGCAATTTCTGTTCTTGTGACTTGGACTCAGAGTGTATTTGGAATAGCCTGCATCATTGATACAAACTTATGTAGAAATATTTCCTTTTGGTCACTCATTAATAACATTGGGATGCTTTTGAAAGTTGACATAAAGGAGAATTTTCACTTTTCCTGAGTAGCATTTCTGGAAATCAGGGAGTGAAATAGAATATCGGGCATCTTCATGTGTGTAACACTTCACCTGAAAAAATGATAGAACATTCTGAAAAATGTGTCTGATGTAGTAATGGTGCCCTACGACTCAGGCTGAAAATTCCTCCACATCAGAGGCCAGTTTAAAAAGTTGATAATTTACTCATTAATCATCTAAACTGTTGTAACTATCGACTGTTAAATCAGTGAAATAGGTTGGCTTACTGCAACACGCTAACTGCACATTCCTCAGAATGCTGGTGGGCAGACATCAACTACATAATTAGTAGTTGCCTTCCAAGCAATTAAAATAACTAATTGGCCATTAACTGTACATGCAGCATCCTGCAACACAATTTACATCTCCAATGGATTAATTAAGGTGGTGGGGTTGGGGGTGGCGGAGGAAGAGGGTTAGTGTAATGAGTACAGTTAAAGTTTTATTCAATGCTGTGGATTACCTGACATCAGTGAGATTATAAATTTAGCATTACCTATGGCACAATAATCTACGATTCATGTCATTCTTTATTCTATTAGTTACGCTCTGACTGCCCTTCACAGTTTGCCCTAATATTTGATTACCTGCAAAGCCAGAGAACATCTTTAATGTTCATAATTAATAAATGTTGGGGTCATGTGAGAGGAGTAGAATGCTTTGTTGTGCGCAAATTTAAATTCTCACTCAAGATTCTTCCTTCTGTTTTAATTACTCATCTTGTTCAGAGATGTTAGTAGAGCAATTGGGATTTGGACTCAGACATCCCAGCCCAGAGTAAGGGACACTACTAGAGTGTCATAAGAGCCACTCCTGCCTTTGCATGAGTCTTCTTTACTTAAAGAAAGGATAGCTTCATTAAGTCTCACACCATGTGAAGATTCCGCAACCAACATATTTTATGTCGCTTTAATGTGCATCCTGTGTATCTCAAAGCACGGCCAACAACTGCACATTCCTTGTCGCCAGTTGGAGGCAGATGAAGCGCAGGATTGCAGAA
>NC_057738.1:43952364-43981924 GCF_004010195.1 Chiloscyllium plagiosum
AGGTGGTGCTAATCAAACAGGTTGCTTTGTCTTGGATAGTGCCAACTTCTTGAGCGGATAGAAACAGAGTTAATGTTTTGAGTCCAGTATGATTCTTCCTCAGAACTCGAATGTATTGTATGCTGTCTTTACAGCAATTAGGAGAAAGTGAGGACTGCAGATGCTGGAGATCAGAGTCACAAAGTGTGGCACTAGAAAAGCAAAGCAGGTCAGGCTGCATCCAAGAAGCAAGAGGATCAACGTTTCAGGCATAAGCCCTGTATCAGGAATGTCCTTACAGTGAGATTGAGAGAGTATGGCTCTGTTTCTGTCTTCTGACAGAGAATAGTGAATATCTGGAAATCTGTACTGAGAGAGTTGTGGCAGCTCAAGCACTAAAAGTATTTAAAGAAAAGACAAGTCGATTTTTGATCTGAGCTTTTTAAATTCAGATAATTATTAAATCTAGAACTTCAAGATACTATCAACTTTAGGGACCATGAACATTCTGCATTCCCAACAACAGCTCACCTGGCTTGTTAATATCCTTTAGGGAATGATATCTGCCATCCTTATCTGCTTTAGCCTACATGTGACTCCAAACCCAGTGTGGTGTTGCTCACTCTTCACTGCTCTCTCAAATGGCTTGGAGGGACAATCAGTTGTTAAGAGATCTGCTGTCAACCATTTTTTTCAAGAATAGTTAGGAATGACCAATAAATGCTTCTCTTTTCAACAATATCCATGTCCAATGAATGAATAATAAATGAGAGATATCTAATGCATGGTTTGTTTGGAATGGATCTTGGGATTGGTTCTTGAGTCTTGTAAAGTTATCTCAATATGTACCCTTACTTTTGCAAACATTAAATACTGACTTATTTCAAATATATATCAGATACAATTCCAGTTACACTTTTGTTAATGTGATTTTTTTATTTAAACAGTAAGTGCCAATGGTCCTATTGCTGACAAGCAGGAGTTACTGAGTGTGACAGTGAGAAGAGATTTAAGAGATAATAGATTTTTTTAGTCATTAATCTGTAAAGCTAAATTATTACCATCTACGATAAGGTCATTAACAGAAGGTGCCTCAGTTAGTGTGTCATCTCAGCTGCGCTAACTAATTTATTTCTCTCACAGCATCAGTGACTCCTCAAAACCAATTCCACCAGGATTTCATCACCATTCACAATTTGAAAATAAAGTATTCAAACTTTTTTTACAAATAACCAGAAAGGAAAACAAAACAGGATGTTATTGTTAATCAAAAGTCTCAAAAGTTGTATCATCGAAGGAGTTTGATAGTGAAATTCCCTTAAGATCCGCAATGTGCATTTTGAATCAGAAATTAAAGGCTTGCACTAGATTGTTTTTTTTTGTATGTGCATAATTTTGTATGAACTGATATTGATTATAATTCAAAGAATAGAGTACCAAACCCAAGCAAACTGTTCTGGGGCTCTGTAAAATAATGATTGCAGCAAAAGAAGTCAAGATAATCACAAAGGAGCATATCTGAACATTTGGTCAAAAAGGCAGATTGTAAGGATGTGGAGTTGAAGGTGGAGCATCAGGGCAGGTTTGGTAATGGAATTCCTGTGATTGGAATCTGCATGGCTGAAAGCAAGACCACCAAATGTGTAGCTTGGGGAGCAAAGGATGAACAGGAGGCTTTTCTTGTAGGCAATACATTGTCTCAGGGTTTAAAGCTGTCAATAGCTTTATTGTTAGAATGTTAAGATAGACAGGTGAGGGTCATTGTTTAATCAAGCACTTAGAGCATTTAGAAAGAGAGACTGCTAGGACATTGGGTTCACAGGTAGATATGTATATTCACTTGTGCAAACCAACTACTGGGAAAAAAAACAAAACAGAACTGCTGAAAAAGCTCAGTGGGTCTGGCAGCATCTGTGAAGCGAAATCAGAGTTAATGTTTTAAGTCTGTTGACCCATCCTCAGAGGGTCCTCTGAGGAAGGGTCACCAGACCTGAAACACTAACTCTGATTTCTCTTCACAGATGCTGCCAGACTCACTGAGCTTTTTAAGCATTTTAGATTAGATTACCTATAATGTGGAAACAGGCCCTTCGGCCCAACAAGTCCACATCTACGCTCCGAAGAGCAACCCACCCATTCCCCTACATTTACCCCTGACTAATACACTGAACACTATGGGCAATTTAGCATGGCCAATTCACCTGACCTGCACATCTTTGGACTGTGGGAGGAAACCGGAACACCGGTTTTTGTTTCTGATTTACAGCATCTGCAGTTCTTTTGGTTTTTACAAGAAAAGGATTTGCATCAACTTTCATACTTCGTAGTTCTGTTGAGATCTATTTGTCAGGAGAGTTATAGAAATGTTGGAAAGGCAAAACCATAGAATTCTTTTAAGATGGTCTACAGATTGATGTTGATCAGTAGTTAAGATGCCTACATCCCACAAGTGAATTTAAAAAAATAATAATTTTCCCATGGGATGTGCACATTGCTGGCTGGCCCAACATTTATTGCCCGTCCCTTGAGAAGGTGGGGGTGGGCCTACCTTCTTGAACGCTGCAGTCCATGCGCTGTGGGTTTACCCACAATGCTATTATGGAGAAAATTCCAGGATTTTAACCCAGTGACAGTGAAGGAACAGTGATATATTTCCAAGTCAGGATGATGAATGGCTTGGAGGGGAACTTGCAGGGGTTGGTGTTTCCATGTATCTGCTGCACTGGTCTGTCTAGATGGTAGGGACAGTTGGTTTGGAAGGTGCTGTCGAAGGATCTTTGTTAGATTTCGAAAGTGTATCTTGTAGATCATACACACTGCTGCTACTGAGCTTCAGTGGTGAAGGGAGTGAATGTAGTAGATGTGGTGCCAATCAAGTGGGCTGCTTTGTTCTGAAGAAGGGTCACTGGTCCCAAAACATTAATTCTGCTTTCTCTTCACATTTTCTGCCAGACTTACTGAGCTTTTCCAGCAACATCACAAAATGGTGTCCAACTATTTGAAAGCTTTTGGTGTGGAAGTCACCCAACAGGAGTGGACCATTCCATCACATTCCTAATTCCTGCCGTGTAGATGGTGAACAGGCTCTGGGGAGTCAGGATGTGAATGACTAGTTGCCAGATTCCTAGTCTCTGACCTGCACAGTATGTTTGGCGAATCCAGTTCAGTTTCTGATCAAGGTAACCCTGGGTGCTGATAGTTGGGGAGTCAGTGATGGCAATACCAATGAATGTCAGAGGCAGAGGTTACATTGTCATTTTTCAGAGATAGTTATTATTACTTGTTTGTGTGCTGCAAATGCAACTAGCCACTTTTTTATCCTAAGCCTGGATATTGCATTCGAGTGTAGACGGTTTCAGTATCTGAGGAGCTGTGAATGCTACAGTCATTGGCAAACATCCCCTCCTCTGGCCATATGATATTATAAATTTGTGCTTGTGGCTGACAGAATGCCAGGATTTGAGCATAAATTCATTAAAAATGTATCTCAAAGCATAGTTTTGCATTTACTTAAATTTCTGGATCCCATTGCAGAAGTAAACTTCATCTTCATTTATATACATACCCTATTTACTTGACATAAATGTTTCTCCCCCTTCATAAACTAAATGAGTACTAATGCAGGCTGATTAAAAATTCAATTTAGCTATTAAAGATATAATTATGGATGGATTGTGCTGGAAAATTTGATTTATTCCCACCTATTGCTCAAACGTGGCATCTGATTAATGATCTCTTCGTCCTTGCCCAATGCAGCCCTCATTGGGATGCAAACCTTTCATTATTTAAGAGGTTTTTTTCTTCAGATGGAGCCTCAAAGTATTGCACCGAGAATTCATTGATCCACTTAAAAATTTGATCAAACTCCCCTTGACTTTGTTTCATCTTACTGTGCTACTGAACATTATAACGAAATATTGAAACTATGTTGCCAAGGGTTGAACAGAGAAATTAAGGTGGCATAAATTCAAGAGCCATGTCATTGCATTTCTTATTCAATAAAGGAATAAGAAATAAGGAAGGAAGTGAATATTTGTCAGTTTCTGATTTAGTGGTATTTTGTTTTATATTTAGGGAATGCGGATGCAGTCAGAACTTGTAAAATATCAGGCTGCAATTCAGAGTTTGTTCATATCCTTCATTTGAGATTATTAAATATTTTATAACTAACAAAAGCAGATGTTAAAAATTGCTACAGTATTTTCATCCTAGCTTTGACAAATGGTCTGAATATTGGGATAACGGGTTTAATGGTTATAAATTCAGATCAGTAAAAGAAGCGAAATAAAACAAAATTGTAAAAGGACTGAAGAGTAGTGGCTGAAAATAAATTATTTAACGTGGAGAAATAGCTCAGGGTAAAGTTGAAAAATACCTCGGGGTGTTATTAGATTTGCACTTATGTGTCCAATCAGTGTAGAACAATAACAAAGAAAATAGAATGCTGAATTATATAAATCATTCAACCAAGTATAAATCAAATTGTGTAGAGCTCCATTTAGACCATAACCTGAGTGCTCTGATGAGTATTGGCCACTGAACCACAAGGGAAATTGCAGAGAAGAATCATAAAGAAAGAAGACCTTGTATTTATATTGTAACTTTCATAGATTCATTGCATCTCAAGGCACTCCACAGCCAATAAAGTACCTCCTGAAGTGTAGTCACTGTAGTAATAGGAAAAAAAATGCATCAGACAATTTGATCACAAGAGATTTCTACTAAATAACAATGAATAGTCATTTAAAGTCACAGATTCATACAACACAGACACAGGCCCTTTGGTCTAACTCACCCATGCCGACCAAATTTCCCAAACTAAATTAGTCCCACATAGAGTCATAGAGATGTACAGCACGGAAATAAACCCTTCAGTCCAACTCATCCATGCCAACCAGATAGCCTACATTAATCTAGATACATTTGCCAGCATTTGGCCTATTCGTGATGAAGGGCTTATACCTGAAATGTTGACTCTCCTGCTCCTCAGATGCTGCCTGAACTGCTGTGCTTTTCCAGTGCCACCCTTTTCGACTCTGACTCTCCAGCATCTGCAGTCCTCACTTTCTCCATATCCCTTTAAACCGTTCCTATTCATATACTCATCCAGATGCCTTTTAAATGTTGTAATTGTACCAGCCTCCACCACTTCCTCCACACACTGAAAAAATTACTCCTCAGGTGCCTTTTAAATCTTTCTCCTCTTACCTTAAAAATATGCCCCCTAGTTTAGAACTCACCCACCCTGAATAAAAGACCCTTGCTATTCGCCTATCTATGCTCTTCATGATTTTATGAACCTCTATTAAGGTTAGCCATCCATTTCCTATGCTCCGGTGAAAAAAGTCCCAGCCTATCCTTATAACTCAAACTTTCTATTTCCAGCAACATTCATTTTCTGAACCCTCTCTAATTCAATAATATTCTTCCTATAGCAGAGCAACAAGAACTGTACACGGTACTCTAAAAGTGCTCTCATTATTATTCTACAATCTCAACATGAAGTTCCAATTTGTTTATTCAACAATCTGATCAATGAAAGCAAGTGTTTCCTTAAAAATCCTGTAACCTGTGATGCAAATTTCAGATGCCTGAACCCCTAGGTCTCCTTGTCCAACAACACTACCCATGGTCCTACCATTAACTACACAAGTCCTGCCATTGCTAGTTTTACCAAAATACATTACCTCACATTTACCCAAATTAAACTGCATCTGTTACTCCTCAGCTCATTAAGCTAATTAATCAAACTCTGTTTGTAATCTTAGATAACCTTTTTCACTGTCGACGATACCACCAATTTTGGTGTCATCCAAAAACTTACTAACCATGTCCCCTAAAATCTCAGGCAAATCATTTATATAAATGTCAAATACAGGTAGAACCAGCTGAACATCACTCATCTCGGGCCTCAAGTACAAAAAAAAACAACATTCCACCACCACCCTGTCTCCTACCATCATGCTAAATTTCCATCCAATTGGCAAGCTCTCCCTGAATCCCATGTGATCTAACTTTATTAATTAGTCTCCCACACAGAACCTTATCAAAAACCTTAATAAAGTCCACGTAGACAACATCTACTACTTGCCTTCATCAATCTTTTCGGTTACATCCTTGAAAATCCGAATCAAGTTTGTGAGACACAATTTCCCTCACACAAATCCATACTGACTACTGTTAATCACTCCTTGCCTGTCCAAATGCATGTAAATCTTATCCCTCAGAATCCCCTCCAACAAATTACCCACCGCTGGTAGGTAAACTCACAGGTCTATAGTTCCCAGGCTTCTCCTTACGATCTTCCTTAAATAAAGGCACATTAACCATCTTCCAGTCCTCCAGCACCTCATCTATTGTTGTGGATGATTAAAATATCTCTGCTAGGAGCCCCACAGTTTCTTCATTAACTTCCCATAATGTCATGGGATACATTTGATCAAGTTCTGGGGATTTATCCACCTTTGTTTTGTAGGACCTCCAGCACTTTTTCTTTGTAATGTGGGCTGTTTTCAAAACATCAATATTTATTTCCCCAAGTTCCTATGCCTCCATTTCTTTCTCCACGGTAAACAATTTGGTATCACAAGACCTGAATATTGTTAAAAAGAGACACATTTTGTCAAGGTTTTGGTCTTGTACTGATAGGACAATCCACAAGAATACCAATTTTAACTGTATCCTTGCAAATTGCCACAATGAGAGCAAAATGAAAAGTTACAACAAAATGTGTCTTTTTTCACAATCACTCAAAATAGCAAAGAGATAATACATTGTTCATTGTTGATTTTAGGGACATTAGTCAAATCATAAATGCTACCCAGAATACTGGAGAGAACCCCCTTGCTGTTCTTCAGTCAGTTTTCTTTCATTTGTGCATGGCACAATATTCATTGCCCATTCTTAATTTCACAGAATTGAATAGCTTGCTAGGCTACTTCAGAGGGCAGTTAAAAGTTACCACATTGCTGTGATTTGGAGTGACATGTAAGCCAGACCAGGTAAAAAAAAAAGCAGATTTCCTTCCCTAAAAGACATTAGTGAACCAGGATCAATTTTGTAATAATCAACACTGGTTAACATGTTCACTATTAGATTAGATTATTTTTATGATGTTCATATTTCACCTTTTGCCATGGCAGGATTCAAACCCAGGTCCCTGGAACATTAGCCTAGGGTTCTGAATTAATAATCCAGTGACATTGCACTCCCTACCCACTTCTTTTGCAACCGTCCTGAAGAGAAAGGATGCTCTGGTTTAACATCTCAGCTGAATGACAGCAATCCTCATTCAGGAAGTGTCAGCTTGGATTTTATGTTTAAATTTCAGGATTCAACTTTTAAACTTAGAGTTGGATGAGAGAGAGCTATCCACTGAGTAAGCACTGGCACATTGATGTTTTGTGACTAATGCGCAGTGTCAGTGAATTAAATTGGGTTGAAGGATCAGAGAAAACTATGATTCTTCAGCTTCAACCTTTATCGATGTATTAAATGGTTCAATAAAATCAGTCCAGTGTACAACCTTAGTTAGGACAATAAGACAAGGGAATAAAGAACTGAACAGAAGCAGTGATGTGGAGGTGTTGGTTTTGGACTGGGGTGGACAAAGTCAAAAAACACAGGACACCAGGCTATAGTCCAACAGGTTTATTTGAAATCACAAGCAGGTGCAGAGAGAGAGGGCACACCAACACAGAGTTTATAGGCAGAGAGATCAAAGAATCATACAGTTGGTGTAAGTGGAGTGAACAAACTTAAAATGGCTGATGGAAAACTCTGAAGGAGAAAGTGAGGATTGCAGATGCTGGAGATCAGCGTCAAAGAGTGTGGCACTGGAAAAGCACAGCAGGTCAGGCAGCGTCCCAGGAGCAGGAGAATCGATGTTTCAGGCATAAGCCCTTCATCAAGTTTATGCCTGAAACATCAATTCTCCTGCTCCTTGGATGCTGCCTGACCTGCCGTGCTTTTCCAGCACCACAATCTTCGACTCTGATGGAAAACTCTGTTAGAACGGAGATGCAAATTTCCATTGATTAAGATTACAAATTCAGAATCTGTTTCAAGTCGCTGCCCCAAGATAATAAAAGACTTTATCACTGTCTGCCTAACTTTCCAAGGTTAAAAATCACACAACACCAGGTGATAGTCCAACAGGTTTATGTGGAGGCACTAGCTTTCTGAGCGCTGCTCCTTTACTCTGAAAGCTAGTGCTTCCAATTAAACCTGTTGGACTATAACCTGGTGTTGTGTGATTTTTAACTTTGTCCACCCCAGTCCAACACCAGCATCTCCACATCATAACTTTCTAAGCTTTAATCAGGCAGAGATACAAAAGATGACATCTCAGGTAGAAGGCACATCAGAGGAATTTCTTCCTTGTGTAAAGTACCATTTATATTTGGAATGAATTACAAGATAGACAAATGGAGATAACATCTTCCATTTACTTAAGAGAGAAATAGTCCTGTGAGAGGGTAGCTGTATCATAGCCTTGGGATGGAGGATAGAGAACTTCTGAATTTATCTTGTGGGGAAGACATAGTCATTGCAACAGTTCAGACTTTTCCTGGATATTATCCTGGTAAACAGAGATGGCAGTACTGAGCTTTCTCTTCATATACATCTAATATGGATCAACATGTTCAGTTTCAACTCCAACACTTTAACCATGAGCTAAGACTTATTTGAGAATATAAGGGGTCCCCATCACTTTCTTCTGTTTATTTTGTTTATTCATGAAACGTGAGTGGTGTAGTAAGGCCAGAATTTACTGTCCATCCTTCCTTGTGTAAAGTACCATTTATATTTGGTTATGGTCAACCATTCTCTTGAATCACTTTAATCCAAATGGTTCATATGAAGAGGTATAATACAGGCATGATGGGCCAAAAGGCTTGTATCAACTCCGTGATTCTGTGGATCATCATCTGGGAGTTTTGATATGACTCCATGGCTTGTGGGTACGTATTGTATACGTAAAGTCATCATCGTCTTACCTGACCGGGGTGGCTGTTCTCTCATTAGAGAGAGTAATGGCTGGTGATGGTTTAATCTGAAGATCACTACACTTCAGGCAAGGGGAAAGACTGAGAAGAATAATCTTTCATGATAACCTCAGTGGGCTATTGAACCCACACTGTCGGTATCCCTCTCCATTGCAAATCAGCTTCCAACTAACGGAGCTAAACCAGCCTCCCATAGTAGTTTCTTCAAGTTAGCACTTCATATTTGAGTATCCCTGGTCTGGTTTCCTACACTAATTGTTTCACTGTTATTAGACTTTGGAATGGATCTCTTAAATTTCAAATCTGATGTTGATCTTGTTTTTTGTACACCTTCTATGCATCCATTACATTGTATTCCTTGCTCTGCTCAATCAGCCTATGATCTTTTTTATGTTATGACCTGCCTGTACTGCACGCAAAACAAAACTTTGCCCTGTACTTAGATATGTGTAATAATTATAAATCAAATCAAATCAAATTAAGGTTGATCCCTGGGCAATAAGATTTACGATTGCAACTGAATGCAATTCCAGTGCTGTTGATGGCTCACACATCTCTGGAATTCAGAAGGATGAGAGGTGTTATCATTAAGAGATCTAGATTCTGAAGAGGTTTGACAGCGTAGATGCTGAGGGATTGTTACTGTGCATCAGGGAACCTAAAACACAGGGGTACAGTCTCAGAATAAAAGGCTGATCATTTATGAAGAAGAGGAATTTCTTCACTCAAAGTTGGTTGTATGGAACTTCTCTTACCTCAGAGTGTTGTGGAGCCTCTGGCATTGAATATATTTGAGGCTGGAATAGAAAGATAGAACATAGAACATAGAACAGTACAGCACAGGACCAGGACCTTCAGCCCACCATGTCTGTGCCGAACATGATGTCATTCTAAACTAATCCCATTTACCTGCACATGGTCCACATTCCTCTATTTCCAGCCTGTTCATGTGTGAGTCTACATGCCTCTTAGACTTTGCTAAGTTGTCTGCTTCTATCACCTCCCTGGGCAAAACATTCCAGGCACCCACTACCCTCTGTGTTAAAAAAAATTCCCCAACCATCTCCCTTAAACTTTTGCCTCTCACCTTAAACCTATGCCCCCTAATGGTTGACCTGGGAAAAAGACTCCAGCTATCCATCTCATCCATGCCTCTCATAATTTTATATCCTTCTATCAGATCACCCCTAAGCCTTCAATGTTCCAGCAAAAACAATCCAAGTATGTCTAACCTCTCCTTTGGTCTTTTAAGGAACCAAAGGATATGAAGGGTGGACTGGGCAAGTGAAGTTGAAGCCTGAATTCATGCGTGATCATATTGAATGATGGCGCAGATGCAATGGGAAGAATAGTCCACTCATCCTGTTTATTATGTCCTACTTGAGCAGATTAACAAACAACTGGATCAGAAGTGGGAAGAGTAAACTCTTGGATTCCTAGATTCATAAGAAATTAAAGATTCAAAATTAGGACACTGTTACAAACAGGAAATTAAAACACAACTGACTTTAATTAAAAAAAAAACAAGTTTGACACATGAGTGATATTAATGTTGGAGTTCAGAAAGAAAGTTTGGGTTGACCGACTGTCAAGAGCCATCCGACCAGGCAATGAAGACTCTATTTTTCTTTATGATTCATCATGTTGTTATGATCTGAGCAGATCTTATTACTGGACAAGTCAGATCCCAAACTGAAAGTTGACTCAATAGATCATATTTGGTATTTTTATTTGGTATTACTGAGATGGTGTTTACTAAAACACAAATACACAATGGTGCAAATTTGGCTTTAAAAATAAAGTAGAAGTTTCTTTATCAAAGGAAAGAAAAGGGGGCGGCATGGTGGCTCAGTGGTTAGCACTGCTGCCTCACAACACCAGGGTCCCAGGTTCAATTCCAGCCTTGGGTGACTGTCTGTGTGGAGTTTGCACATTCTCCCGGTTTCTCCAGGTGCTCCAGTTTCCTCCCACTGTCCAAAGATGCTAAATTACCCATAGTGTTAGGTGCATTAGTCAGAGGGAAATCGGTCTGGGTAGGTTACTCTTCGGAGGGTCAGTATGGACTGGTTGGGCCTAAGGGCCTGTTTCCACACTGTGGGGAATCTAATCTAGAAAGAATATGCCAAACTATTTATACATGACATGAGCTTAAAGATTTCAAAATGATAAAATACAATTCCATTATTTCTAACAACACACATCAGATAGAATTCCCTGTTCTATCACATATCTTACATAATTTAACTGTGGCTTCAATTCCCAGTCTCAAGAATCTGAAAGTTTCTTTTTGGAGCATTCATGCAACTGAGCTAAGACTTTCTTAGTGTCAAATAACTTCTTCAGGGTACTAACCAAACATTTTGGGTCTGGATTTTTAAAATTAAACTCCATATGCTGGCGTAACCTCTTTATTGAAAGTGCTAAACCATTTTCCTTCTTTATCAATGCCTGTTTTGCACTCCAGCTTCAGCAAAGAGTTTGGAAAACTGCAAAATTTAAAAATAAATGTTTTTTTCAAGCTTTGGATATTTCCCTTAGTCCAAAAAAAAAACAATTCTAACCTTCTATAATGAAAGCCCAAAGCAACTGTTTAATTTTCTCACTCATAACAACTTGTTCAATGTAAACAACTTCCCACTGCACTCAAGAACTCTCTCTCTCTCAGACTATGTTTTAAATGAAATCACCATAGCTACATTTCCAGCCAAAGTTGGCAACAATAAATGGGAGAGGAAATCATTCTTAGAAACCTGCAGCTGGAGAAAACATCTTTGTTGTGAAAGTCTGTGGGTGTTACTCAAAGAGAAACACAAGCAGGAAAACAGACCTGGAAGGAACTGATACCTGTACCTGTGCAGTCCTCTGGTCACAAAGGTATAGAGACTACTTTTTTTAAGGTCGATTCTTTCAGACGCCACTTTGAAAAAGATGTTGTGGGAGCAGGAAGAGAAAGTGTGCATGTAACTGGAGGGTGAGGGATGGTGGTTGCTGGTTGCTGGACCTCTTAAATAGTCTGAAAATGTGTTGCTGGAAAAGCGCAGCAGGTCAGGCAGCGTCCAAGGAGCGGGAGAATCGATGTTTCGGGCATAAGCCCTTCCTCATTCCTGAAGAAGGGCTCATGCCCGAAACGTCGATTCTCCTGCTCCTTGGACGCTGCCTGACCTGCTGCACTTTTCCAGCAACACATTTTCAGCTCTGATCTCCAGCATCTGCAGTCCTCACTTTCTCCTCTTAAATAGTCTCTCTAATTAGTGTATACCTTAGTCTTGGTCACACTGCCAGGACACAATCCAATCTGAGGCAATACTGTTCTAAAATATTAGAGCAGGAAACTGTTCAGAGAAAATATAGGCTGGATAGGCTGGGACCTTTCCCCATGGAGCATAAGAGGTTGAGGGCTGACCTTATAGAAATTTATAAAATCATGAAGTGCAGAGATAAAGTGAACAACAACTTTTTTCCCCCTTCGGGTGGGGGAGTCCAAATTAGAAAACCTATTTTTTAAGGTAAGAGGAGAAAGATTCAAAAAGGACATGAGGTGCAACCTTTTTATACAACAAGTGATTTGTGTGTATAACAAGCTGCCAGAGGAAGTGGTGGATGCAGGTACAGTTACAACGTTTAAAAGACATTTGGACAGGTACATGAATAGGAAAGATTTAGAGGAATATGGGCAATTAGGCACGTGAGACTAGTTTGGTTTTGAAACACAGTCGGTCTGAATTAGTTGAACCATAGGGTCTGATTCCATGCTGTATAGTTCTATGACTCGAAAACTGGCTCCATTGCTTAAGTAAAATGATGGTTTAATAGATGTTTCCAAATTCTTGTCTTGATCATTAACTGTGCAGAATCAACAAATTAGATTGTCTGAAAGAATGCTTTTGGATTACAAATTGCAATCAGAGTTGGACATCTGTACTTGAAGACCCCCGTCCCTGCAGTGTGACTGAGAATGACTTTACCTTACACAATGCTGTCACGTTCCTCTACAAAGCATTCGTATTAACCCATACTTGTAGCAAAAGTTCAGGCTTTGTATTGCCTGTGCATGAGATGTCTATGCCTAATCTCTCTCTCTCTCTCTCTCTCTCTAACCACGTGACTTACAGAATCCCATTCATTTTGTATAAAATTCAAAATTTTTGCCCCACTTGGGAAAGCATTTGACCAAGCAATTGAAACCGTAATTGGACATATATTGTAAGCCTTTCAAGTAGATGGATGTTTTGTAGAAGTTGTCATAGTTGTGGGTACGTTTGGCGAGCTGGGAAGTTGATTTGCAGATGTTTTGTCCCCTGTATAGTTGACATCTTCAATGCTTTAGAGCCTCCTGTGAAGTGCTTTTGTGATGTGTTTTCTGGAATTTATTTCATTGCGTTCCTGCTGTTTCTAGTTGCCAGTTCCGTTGTATGGATGGTATACTGGGTCTAGGTCTGTGCTTGTTGATGGACTCGGTGGATGAGTGTCATGCTTCTAGAAATTCTCTGGCTATCCTCTATTTGGCTTGTCCAATGATCATTGTAGGGTCCTAGCGGAATTTGTGGTCCATGTCATCTGTGCTTATGACTACTGGTCGTGGCATTTAGTGACTGGTTGATACTTGTGGATGCGGATTGCTAGTTGTCTGCCAATTGGTCCTATCTTAACAAACAGGGGATGAAACATCTGCAAATCAACTTCCCAGCTCAATGAACATACCCAGAACTACAACAACTGGCACCCAAGCTACAAATATTTACACAAACTGTGTAGAAGTTGGCTGCATGAGATAAAAGTGGTAATTATACTGAAACGTCCTCCCTCGATGCCTTCTCTCAAGCTGAGGACATGAGCTCCCCATGCTTTCCACTCATTAAAGAGCTGGAAAATGACATGTTGTGTGCGCCCAGGTTTTCTTTGTGTGAGACAGCGTGGTGCACAATTTCAGATAATAACCCTTACCTAACCTGAGTTTGGGAGATTCTAATTGATCTGTGGAATGAGGAGGATCATTGGCTTGAATGAAGCTCTCCTGATTCCATGCTGTTTTTAATTTTCCAGCATAATAATCTGAAGGTTGATTTCAAATGTAATGTGTTCCTGATGAGCAGAGATCACTGTCTGCTGTACGCATTCATAAAATTGAAATTCTCAGCTAGAAAGAAGATTACACTAAAAACTTGTTTGCACCTTCTGAACACTAGACCTTTGATAACTAGAAGGACAAGGGCACCAGATAAATGGGAGCGCCACCACCTACACTCTCTCTTCCAACCACACGTAAAATATATCATTGTTCCTTCCTTCAAAGTCCAAGCCATCTCTTCCTAACAGCACTGTAGGTGTACCTACACCCACAAGTACTTCACAGATTCAGGAAGGAAGCTCACCACCATGTTCTCCAGGGCAATTAGGGATGGGAAGAAATGCTGGTCCAGCTAATGATGCCCACACCCAATGAAAAAATAAAAGGAAAAGGAACAGCAGAGTCAACTATGAACAATCTGTTGTTTAGCAAAATATTCAGAGAAAATGTCTTTTTTTGCAATGTCCATTGAAGGTGCCAGAAACTCCCACATTGTTACAGAGTGAGATTTCTGCCAAATGTACAGTGGGCAAACTGGAAATTGCCACGGACTGTTCACACTCACTTGGACGGCACGAAATTGATGTTGGAAGAAATCTATTGCGAATATAATTGTTCTCAGCTGTGACGATTAGAGATGAGAGGATACTTTATTTTATATCCTGTACCATCATCCATAGCCACATTAAATAGCCTTAGAATATGTTGCTCAATGAAGGTGCCAAAGAGATGATGGGTGATATTAGCTCTATGACATAGATTGTATTCCAAATGAGCCATCTGCAAATCTATCTGGTAGTTGTTCTTAATATTATGTGTCTGCTTTCCTTTATTACATTATGACATGAGTAAGTGCCACAAGATTCAATGTTAGAAAACTATCACTTTAGGAAGAGAACATTCAATGAATGCTGAGCTGTTCCTTTGAAGTAATTTGGAGTGGTCTTTCAACTATTTGCTAAATACTGTACCAAGGTCTCAGCTCTGTCTGTCTGTAGCCATTTGAAACACGTGCTTTATGGCTCTATTAACATTACCTTAACCTTTTTATGGCAATCGAAGTAACAAAAACCTGTCGTGGACAAAATATCAACAATACAGTTTTGTTGCTAATTGAATGTCGGAATTTAATCTGCATGCTTCGTGAAATAATTCTTAGCTCTGAGTTCTCCTACTCAAATTAGGCCTAGTGGGAGTGTTTTGCTTTCTCAAGTCCGCATACTGGCAGCAACTACAGTGGCTTGCTAGCCCGGATCCTAAAGAAACTTTTACTGTTTGGCTGAGACTTGGCTTTGTTTTGAAGTGTTTGTGTGGGCTGATCTAGAGTCCCTCTGTTCAGGATATGTGAGGCTGTGCAATTGTCTTCAATCAAGTGGTGTTCCCCAAGCTCAGTTGGACTGGCGAGGGGTCCACTTCCTTCAGAACACCATGCAACTCACATGTTGCACTTGCTGCATTTTCCAGTGATAAAGCCAGTTGTACTGCTTGTTAAAGTCCAGTTAGGCTTCAGCTAAAAAGCACTTTTGCATGGTTAAGTCATTAATCCCACATACCAAACAAACAAACAAACAGTCTCTCAGCATTTAATTAAGGTTTAAACCAGAGTCACATGCCTCTGACAGTTGTCTTAACCTAGTCAAAATCTGAATAGGATTCCCCGGTTTTCAAATCGCTGTGTAAAGCCGATAGCACCTCAGAACTAAAGGGGGCTTGGAGTCATAATATTCCTTAAGTAAATCCATCAACTCTTAAAAAGATTTTCATATCCGGTGCCTCAGTGAAAGTTAGACTCCCAATGACTGAAAAGGTGGGTCCAAAATTTGTCAGGAGAATTACTCATCACTTTTTATCTACCCCAATGCTATTTGACCAGGGAAAATATCACATTCTTTCCACAAAGTGGGCTCAGTCTTCAATGGCAGGATCAAACGAGTCAAGCTTCCCAAATAGTGGCATGATGTCAGAAATGCTTACCCCAACTCGAAGACAACTATTGCAATCAAATTTCTTCAATAGTGTGCTTTTTTTTCCCACCATCAACACTGAATTAACTCGACAGAGGCCAGTACCCCATCACCAAGTCGTCCTTTATTTACATGTGGAGAGTTCTTGACACTGATCATTCTCCCTCAGAGCCAGCTCTCAGGGTGAACAGAACCTCTGACATTATTGTTTATACCTGTCAGCTCAGGCTCCCCGATTGGGCGAAATTAGCAGCCCCAATCAGAGAACGTTTATCCTATGAGGCCCACCTGGCTGACCTTGCTACAATCATGACACTTAGACTTCTCAATAGCTTTTCTCATAAAAGATGCACCTAACCTGCAAGGAAAATAATGCCAGTGTTTTCCCCAGTTTATGCTAAGAGATTTTCAAAATGATGTTAAAAGTTCTATTTTAATAAGAATTTCATGTTAGGGAACTCTGTCCACTGTTTTCCTGTTCCAGCTAGAATTAAATGACTCAGATTTTCAAAATGATGTTAAAAATTCGATTTTAATAAGAATTTCATGTTAGGGACTTCTGTCCACTGCTTTCCTGTTCCAGCTAGAATTAAATGACTCAAATTCAGGTGGTTCCAGTGTTAAATTACCAAGTGACTGTGAAACCATAAGGTTTGGGGGCAGAATGAGGCCATTCAGCCCATCCGATCTGCTCTGCCATTTGATCATGGCTGATAAGTTTCTCAAGCCCTTTCTCCTGCTTTCTCCCTGTAACGGTTGATTCCCTGACTGTCTGTCTGTCTGAAATACATTCAGTGACTTGGCCTTCATAGCTCTCTACGGCAATGAGTTCGACAGACTCACCACCCTCTGGCTGAAGAAATTTCTTGGCATATCGTTTTTAAATGGTTCTCCCTTCTTTCTGAGGTTCTGTCCCCATATCCTAGTCTCTCCTACTGACAGGAACATCTCTCCACGCCCACTCAATCTGGAGTGTCCTATGATAGTCCGCCATTCTGGGATTATCATATATTGAAAGATTGGAGTGACTGGGCTTGTATACACTTGAGTTTAGAAGGATGAAAGGCGATCTGATTGAGAAATATAAGATTATTAAAGGATTGGACACTCTGGAGGCAGGAAGCATGTTTCTACTGATAGGTGAACCAGAGGACACAGTTTAAAAAATAAGGGGTAGGCCGTTTAGAACAGAGTTGAGGAGAGACTTCTTCACCCAGAGAGTGGTGAGTGTATGGAATGCTGTGCCCCAGAGGGCTGTGGAGGCCAAGTCTCTGATACTTTCAAGAAAGAGATGAGTAGAGCTCTTAAAGATAGTGGAATCAAGGGTTATTGATTGAGGATGATCAGCCATGATCATAATGAATGCTGGTGCTGGCTCAAAGGGCTGAATGGCCTACTCCTGTGCCTATTATCTATTGTCCATTGTCTATTGTCAATCCAGGCCTCTCAGTATTCCAAAAGTTTCAATCAGATTCCCCCCTCACTCTTTTAAAGTAAGGGTCAGACTCAGAGACCTCAACCACTCCTCATATGGCAAGCTCTTCACCTCCAAGATCATTTTTGTAGATCTTCTCTGTAACCCCTCCAATGCCAGCACATCCTTCGTTAGATACAGAGCTGAAAACTGCTTGTGATATTCCTAATGTGGTCTGACTAGAGCCTCATACAGCCTCAGCAGTACATTTCTGCTCTTGTATTCTTGCCCTCTTGAAGTGAATGCTAACATTGTATTTGACTTCCTAACCGCCAGCTATACTGGCATGGTAATCTTGAAATAGGTTTGAACGAGCACTCCCAAGTCACTTTGTTCTTCACATTTCTGAAGCCTTTCCCCATTTAGAAATAGTCCACATCTCTATTCTTCCTACTAAAGTACATACCTTTACGCTTTTCCACAATGATTCCATCTGTCACTTCTTTGCCCACTCTCCCAGCCTGTCCAAGTCCCTTTGCAGCCTCCATGGTTCTGAAACTCTACTTGTCCCTCCACCTATCTTTTTGTCATCTGCAAACTTTAAAACAATGCAGTCAGTTCCTTCTTTCAGATCATGAATGTATGAAATGAATAGTTGTGGTACCAATATTGACTCCTATGGCAATGGGTTCTCCAGACTTGTCAACCTCTGGCTGAAGAAATCTCTTGGCATATCATTTTTAAAGGGTTGTTCTTTCATTCTGAGGTTCTAGTCTCTCCTATTGTTAAGAACATCTCTTCATGCCCACTAGCTCTCATCCTGAAAAAGACCCCTTTATACTTAATCTTTGCTTTTTGCCAGTCATCCAATCCTCTATCCATACCAAGGCTCTTGCCTTGTTTTGTGTTTTATCTGTTCATACTGAAAGACGAAAGTTTTCAGATTATGTGATAAATTGATGTTGCGTTAAAAAAAAATTCAGCCATTCACTTAAATCCTAAGTGAGGCACTTCAAGTTCAAAGTCATCTCCTGTGCACATTATTTCATTTCTGTATTAAGTGCCCATTCATTTCTTGAAATTCAGAGCATGTAAAAGTTCAGCATAAGTTCAGCAACATTACCTTGGAGTGAGGTGCAAGTCAATTTTCTGCATTGCATGGGGTCTGTAATTGGTCATACAAATCTTAGTGATTCCCCTTTCAAAGCCTGATCAAATATAGAGCCAAAAGCAACATTTGGAGTTTTATCTTCAGCATCTGTGGTGGGGGGTCTTTTATTGTGTGTCATTCCTAATTAAGTGGTGTTTATTTTAGGCAGGTTGAAGTTTCATCTGTTAAATTTTAAAGTGTAGTAAAAATTAACTATGCAGCAGAGACATCAGGCAAGGCTTGTGGAAAGGCAACATCAAAGGTTTATTTAAGCGTATGCAATTCTGAAGCACTGAATTCCAAGATATAAAGTGAAACTCTGTCGATGCCAGGTATTAAAATATTAGTTGAACTTGTGTTTTCAGTTTCTTATCATTTAATTATCCAACACAATTCATCTCTGAATACTGTGTCCTTGACCTCCTCTACGTTATTGTAATTAATAATAAGGAACAATACCTCATCTTATTTATTAGGTCTTTTCTAGTCTCAAAATTGAGTTGGGCAATTTCAGTTTGGAGTCATTTAAATTCAAACATCAGGTTCTGCTGATGATTCTTCACTTCATTTAATTTCTCCTGCCTTCAGTGCTGTCATAGACTTCTTTCCTTACTTCAGCACATCTCTGCAGGAATTCCTCAGGGTAGTGTCCTCAGCCCAAACATCTTCAGCTGCTTCACCTATGACACTCCCTCCATCATAAGGTCAGAAGTGGGGATATTCGCCAATGATTAGATAATGTTCAACATCATTCTCAGCTCCTCAGACACTGAAGCAGCCCATATCCAAATACAACAAGATCTGGACAATATCCAGGCTTGGGCTGACAAGTGCCTCGTAGCATTCATGCCATACAATTGCCAGGCTATGTCCATCTCTATAAGAGAAAATCTAATCATCACCTTTTGACATTTAATGGTGTTACCATCACTGAATCTTCCACTATTAACATTTTGGGTATTACCATTGATTAGAAGCTCATCACATAAGCACAGTGGCTACAATAGTAGGTTAGAGATTAGGAATACTGCAGTGAGTAACTCACCTCCTGACTCCCCAAAATCTGTCCACCATCTACAAGGCACAAGTCAGGAATGTGTTGGAATACTCCCCACTTGTGTGATTATTGCAGAAACAACAACATTCAAGAAGCTTGACATCATCCAGGCCAAAGCATCATCCAGGAGATAGTGAGGACTGCAGATGCTGGAGATCAGAGTTGAAAATGTGTTACTGGAAAAGCGCAGCAGGTCAGGCAGCATCCAAGGAGCAGGAGAATCATCCAGCATCATCCAGTACAAAGCATCATCCAGCCCACTTGACTGGCACTGCATCTACAGGCATCCATACCAACGCTCAGTAACTGCAGCGTGTACTATCTACAAGGTGCCCCAAAGAAATTCACTAAAGATCCTCAGACAACACCCTTAAAACATTGACCACTTCCATCTAGATGGACAAGGGCAACAGACAGATGAGAATGTCATTACCTAAAAGTTTCCCTCCAAGCCACTCACTATCAGTTACTGCTCAGCAATTCTATGTTGTTGTGTACCTTGAAGGCTGCCTTGGAGAACACAGAAACTGATCACCAAGTTCTGTACCCATGAAGATAACCTCAACCATGATCTTGGGTTTATGTCATGCTACATGTGAGCCTACCACACTGTTCTGTATCTGTAAAATCACCCTTACTGTCCTGTTTTGACACCATCACCTTGATAACTTGTTATAATCTCTCTGCCTTAATTAGTTTGTACAGTTTTCGATTACTTATTACTTTGGTTAAGCCATTGGCATATGACTTGTATACCTATCATGTTATTCCAGCCATTTGTTTTGTCTCCAGCATCACCTTATTTTTAATTTCTTGTAATTATTTCTCCGCTTCAACTAATCAGATTACAAGTCATTCCTTGGCTTGTTATTCAGCTGTTGACGCAATACTCACACCATCTGACATATTTGATCACCTGCAGAGAATCATTATTGAGTCGCTAGCTGGCTTTTAGGATTGAAGAAGATAGTCCTTTTACCTGCAATGGAAGGGGGGTTTCCTGGGTGTTTCTTTGACTGTGACCTTTACCGTACACAAGTTCTCGAATCCAAACCCATGCAAACACCTACCTCAAACTTGGCACAGATAATACCTTCTCTCACTTACATATTCTTTTCCATTGATGCACACAGACCTGGTATAAACTAAAATTATCTTCTGTTCTTGAGTATTTTCTTAAGGGGAGCACAGAAAGTATTTCTCTCACCCAAATTGAAGTATTTTCTCCCATGGGTTTACAGTCTGAGATACCTTCAGGAAATCACAGCTCAATTTGTAATGTATTTTTCTCTACTTAAGTTCACTAGTTTGAAGTTTTCATGACACTTTTCAGGTATGATGTTCCAGGGGCTCTCTCTCTCTCTCTCTCTCTCTCTCTGAATTTACATCTGCATTCTCCTATTGGTTGTATGCTCTTTAAAAATAAAAATTTTAATTCAAAGTTCACTAAACCTTTAAATGTCACAGGGCTATGATCCATTGACATGATGCTGGCAGATTTGCTGAGATTTCCCAACATTTTCTGTTGATGCATCAAGGATTTGAGATGCTGCATTAGTTGACTTCACTCTAACAATGGTATGATGCTACCACAGCAGCCAAGACTTGAATGGAAAAGCTTAGACACTGTCTTTCTATGAATGACTCTTGTCCAGTAGCCAAAACTGAATATGTCCGTGGTGCGAATATTGAGGGGGAAACAACAAACCTCATGACTCAACCTATAGATGAATTCTGATTAATCCAATGCCGTAATTGATTTCTGCAACAGGTGAAACAGATTTCCAACTTCAGCTCACCCTTTCAGGAGGAAATGACTAGATTCTGTTTGAAGGGGTTCAATTGAATGAAAGATATTTCAATTCTGAGCATAATCACTCACCAGTCTCTTAAAGCTTTCACTTCTGGATTAGGTCTAATTTTACATTAATTAAGAACAGTTTCATCTAAGATCAAGAGTCATTGACATATATTTAACTCGTGAGGCAATAAGTAACTTTATCCTAGTTTCCAATATGAAGCAACATGAATCAGAGGTTGAAATTGTGTTTCTGACATTCTTTGATGAAAAATTCTTTTGATCTTCTACCTTGAAAGGACTGAATAATGTGTGGCTCTGGAGACCAGGACAAAATATTGCGAAATTATCCAGCAAAATATCTATTCACTAGGTATTCCTGTGGAGAGAAACATGAAGCAGCTCGAGCTCTACCCACCAACCCCAGTTTTCAGGTACATTACTGGATCATACATTTTTTAAATGGTGGGTTTGAAACACTTTCTCGTATTGACAGTTCTTCAGGAAACTAGCATTACAATCAGTCCAGCAAGAAACATCTTGGGGTAAAACTTCTCCCCAGCCTCTCTCAGTGAAAGTCCAGTAATCTAATCTAAGATACACAGAAAATAATCACTTACAAAGTCTGTCAGAATGTTGTGAGTTTTCTGTTGTGATCACAGCACGAATTTTGGAGAAACTCTGGCAGACACCAACTGTTTCCAAGAGTAGAAAAGAAATTAAAACTATTTCAACCAGTGATATGTCTAATGTAAGCTCCATGATTTGCATTGTGATGCAAGAGATGTTAACTTGTGTGTAGTTATTGAATCCACATTATACAGGGGAATGTGATTGCACTGGGGAGGGTGCAAAGGAGATTTACCAGGATGTGGTCAGGACTGAAGAATTTCAATTATGAACAGAGATTGGACAATCTGGTGTCATTTTGCTTAGAGCAGAGAGAAGTGAGTGGGGACATGATTGAGATGTATAAAGTTGAGGGACATAGATAGAGGAGACAGGAAGAAACCTTTCCCCTTGATGAACGATCAATGTCTAGGAGGTACATATTTAAGGTAAAAAGTAAAAGGTTTAGTGGAGATGTGGAGAAAAACTGTTTCATCAAGAGGGTAGTGGGAATCTGGAACTCACTGTGTAGAGGCAAAAACCCACAGAATATTGAATAAATACATTTATGTGCACTTATGATCCCAAGGCATACAACGCAACAAGCCAAGTGCTAGGAAATGGGCTGAGAATAATTAGGTAGTTGTTTTTGATCGGTGTGGACACAATGGGGCAAAGGGCCTTTTCCTGTGCTATAGTTCTCTATGATTCCAACCTTAGTCAATGAGAATTGAGAAGGTCGTACAGTTGGCAGATAGTCTGGGACTGAAGTGGAAAAATGATCAGATAGTCAGATGGGAGTCACAAACACTCTGCTCCTTCAAAAGAATGTTCATATCCTCTGAAAACGTGAGCATTTATATTTATTGTTAACCACCCATTCCCTTCAGCAGTTGTGTAGCTCAGTGTTAATATGTCCAACACTAGAAAAAAACCCCACAAATTTGCTGAAGATCGCCAAAAGCACTTCAGTAACCAATGATAATGGAAGGCTAGGTTCTTTAAAGAGATCCTTTCATTTCCATAGTGCCTTATGATGACTGTGGGACATGAAAAAGCCCTTTGTGACCCAATGAAGGGTATTTTTAATTGTTATCACTGTTGTCATACAGATGAAATAGAAGCTAATTTGTACTCAGCGGGCTACACTAGCATGAATAGTGAGGTGAGGGAGATGGTGGCTCACTGTAGCACTGTACCCTGTTGCTTTTCAAAATGTGCCCAGCTGAGAACAGATGGGATTTCTGACAGTGCAGTTCTCCATCAGTTTGAACTGCAGTGTCAACTGAGATGGTCTGTTCAGATTTCTGGAGGAGAAGTTGAATCTACAACCTTCAATCTTAAATTGCGAATGGTAGCATTGCTGATTGTTATTTGTGATTCTGTATAGTAATCCAATCAAAATTTTGATAATTATTTCTGCAATGGACACCCTTAAGTGGAAATCACTCTCAATATGATGCTCATTTTGAGAATCCTACATCCTCAAGTTTCTGCTCAACTCCTTTCACCTCTTGTTCTATCTGAGTGAAAATATTTTTGATCTTTTATAATGTAATTTAAAATAATTGTTTTGCTTTAAAACTATTCCTGAGGGTATTGAAGAATGACAATGCTTTATTAACTCTACAAAAAACAAATCTTTAAAAAAATAAACATTTAAAACCGGAGTATTTGGTTCACCCCCAAGAGTCATTGAAATTAAATGTCAGAAAATTACATCAAGAAATTACGCAGAGTTGTTTATGAGTTACATCACTATATCATCGTGAGTCTTAGTAAATTAAAAAATAATGAGAGCTTTTATTCAGTACTTTTTTAGCTAAAATATCTTAATTTTTTGTAGTCTCTTTGAAAGTCTGCAAATGTGCAAAGTTAGCTGATCTTTACTGTGATGCTTTTTGTTTGATCAGGAGCATGTCAATTTTCATAATACAGGTCTGCAGCCCAGAATAAGGCCCTTTGGCCCATTTGGTTTGCACCAGTCAAAATCAATCATCTAATTATTCACACTTTGGGCGGCACGGTGGCCCAGTGGTTAGCACTGCTGCCTCACAGCGCCAGAGACCCGGGTTCAATTCCCGCCTCAGGCGACTGACTGTGTGGAGTTTGCACGTTCTCCCCGTGTCTGCGTGGGTTTCCTCCGGGTGCTCCGGTTTCCTCCCACAGTCCAAAGATGTGCAGGTCAGGTGAATTGGCCATGCTAAATTGCCCGTAGTGTTAGGTAAAGGGTAAATGTAGGGGTATGGGTGGGTTGCGCTTCGGCGGGGCGGTGTGGACTTGTTGGGCCGAAAGGCCTGTTTCCACACTGTAAGTAATCTAATCTAATCTAATCTAATCTAACCTCATGGTACAGTTCTTGGTCGGTAACCTTGTGTATGTTTGTGTTGGTGAGGCATTAGCCAGTGTATTTTAATCTTGTGCTAAGGATTGTGGAAAGTGTTCTTCCTGAAAGTAATCTGCATTTAAAATTCCTCAGTTCTGGGAAAAGCTGTGTTGGATTTTGAGCAATTTGTGCTGGAAAGAGCGATGAAACTGAGCAGAACGCTCATTCCACATGTTACTATCCAGCATTGTTGACACTTTATACCCTCTCCCTTTGATTCTGTAGCATCATCTGTCACCCACCTCCAATACTCTCCCCCTTCCTGGACCCCTCCCTCCGACCTTTTACTGGCACTCGACCTGTTCATCAAGAACTGGCGATGTGATTTTGGTGGAATTAATTTCTCTGTCCCTCTGTTAGCCATTCCAATCAATCTCCCTCTGAAGTGACTGCACTCCACACTCTCAGATCCTACCCTGAGTTTGTTGTTCAGCCTGCTGACAAGGCTGGTGTTGTTGTCTGGTGGACCGACCTCTGCATTACAAAAGGTCAGCATCAGCTTTCAGATACCACCTCCTAGCTCCCCCAGACAATGACCCTGACCGTGACCTGGGGAACCCTGGCATTGGAGATCCCGCGGAGGTGGAGATCCCAGGGCGGTGGGGATCCCTCGGCAGTGGGGATCCCTCGCAGTTGGGGAATCGTGGACATTTTGAAGATCCCATTGTTGAAGGTGGTATCAGCAGAATGGATGTGATGGAATCATCACCCATATCTACAGGAATATCAGCTGCCATTTTTGCTACCACCAGACACATATTCCCCTCCCTTCCCTTGTCAGCCTTCGACAGGGACCATTTTCTCTAGGTCACCCCTCCACCCCAAGAGTCCTAATACAAAATCTAATGAGCACCTGCTAGCAATCAACTCTGAGGTTGTTCTGGTTTATGGCCAAGTAATAGACAAAGGAAAAATGTCAGAGTGATTTGGTGATGAGAAAAAAAATGGCATTCTGCTTCATGGAGACAGAGATTTTGTGATGCAGCGGTAGTGTCCTTACCTCTGGGCCAGAAGATCTGGGTTTACTCCCATCTGCTCTCAATGTGTCACAGTGTGTCTGAACGGTTTGTTTAAAAATATCACAAAAGAAGCTTGGTTCTTGGAGGTGCGAACCAAAGGTACTGACGGGTATTATCTCCCTCAGTGACACCATTCTGATTTAGTTGTGCCAGTGGTTTGAGGTTGGCATTTGTCACTGTGCTCCTGTTTATAGCTTATTTTACTGGTTGTTTTGTCTAATTGGTGGACAGCTACTAAACAAACCGTTGGGTTCTTTCCCAGCTGTTTCTCTCATTTGTTCCTTTTTGGTGAACATTACTGTGCATCAGTGGATGGTTTTTGTGTCCGGGAAGATTGGGTGTATTTAATAAAAAGAAAACAAATTTCTTCCCTTGCTGTGGGGGTGGGGCGCGGTGGGAAGCTGCTGATTTTGGACAAGGCAAGGATTCCGAAGGGAAAGCTGGAGAGTGACATTTGTGCTGAACAATGGCTTTACAAAGCAATTCCGATGACCCTCTGAAAGTGTTCCGCTGCCTCATTCACCACATGGAGATTGGTCTATGAAATACCATCTGGGCCTTCCTGAAACCAATGCTCTTTGCTTGGGACTTAACAGACATTTCTTCATGCATTTCTGACCCAGGCACTTCATATATCAACCTTGTATGGAGGAAATGATAATGCCCCAAAAGCTAAACGTTGATTCACTAGGAAGGGCAAAGCTGTTAATTAAATTATTTATAACGTAAATTATTCACCAGATATGAGAAAGTCTGACACTGCAGCTAAAAGCATAAGAACATCAAATAGAGATTCTTATCGAATTACATTCTATCATGAACAGAAGGTTGCCATCTGCTGTGTATCACACCAGACCGTTCGGTCTTTGAACAGACTGGGATTTTTTTTCCATATGAACTAATTGCAAATGTCCATGTTTTAAGCATCTTTATCTGTTTCCCAGCTACTTATTGGTAAATTGCTTTTGGGACTCTATCATTAAAAATATCAGAAGTAGATGAACAATGATATTTGCAGTGGAGCTCCGGTCTGTGAGCAGGCGTAGTGAAATGCGCAGCCTCTATCCTGCAAGGAGCTAATTGAAGGCAAGAGCTAATAAATCCTGCAAGGTCGAGAAAGGAAGACACTGACTTGCATGCAGAAAGGAAGGAAGTGCAAAAATCAATTTATCCCTCCAGCTGTTGAATGCTGCAGACGCTTTAGTTAAAATAATTTGCTGGAAGTCAGTCTAAAGTTTCTCTTGAAACCATACCATCTGTCCAGATTTGGATGACAACATGTGATATCTGGACCCCATAAGCGGAGTTGAAGCAATACTGGGAGATTGTTGATAAGTTACTGATTGAATTTGATGGGCCTGTGCTGGACCTCTCTTCAATAATACCAGAAATGAACAACACCCACAAGACCCAGCCCCTCCTCTTCCTCCCCCCCACCCAACCCACAATGAGACCATAAATGCTGCCCTCTCCACACTTCACTTCAGCTCTGACAAAGAGTCATCTAGACTTGAAACGCTAGATTGTTCTGTCTGCCTGGATGCTGCCAGACCCGCTGTGATCTCCAGCATTTGTTTTTTTAAGTGCAGATCCCAGCACCTGCAGTAACCTAGTTCTGCATTAGCATAGTACCTTGAACGTGCTTCATGGGAGCAATTACACCATAAAGACCACGGTGGCACAGTGGTTAGCACTGCTGCCTCATAGCACCAGAGACCCGGGTTCAATTCCCGCCTCGGGCGACTGACAGTGTGGAGTTTGCACATTCTCCCCGTGTCTGGGTGGGTTTCCTCCGGGTGCTCCGATTTCCTCCCACAGTCTAAAGATGTGCAGCTCAGGTGAATTGGCCATGGTGTTAGGTAAGGGGTAAATGTGGGGGTGTGGGTGGGTTGCGCTTCGGCGGGTCGGTATGGACTTGTTGGGCCGAAGGGCCTGTTTCCACACTGTAATGTAATCTTCAAAGAGATCATGGTTGATCTGATAATCCTGAACCCCACTTGCCTGCCTTTTCACCACAAGACTTAATTGGCTTAATGATTCAAAATTTGTGAACCTCAACCTGGGCTATGCTTCCTGACCCAGCCTTAATAGCCCTCTATGTAAAGAATTCCAAGTTCTTCTCTGAGAGAAGAACTTCCTCCTCTGCTCTGTTCTAAATATGCGACCCTTTATTATGAAATGATGCCCTCTGGTTCTAGATTCTTCCAAGAGGAAACAACCTTTTAGATTAGGGACACCATTGTATATGAATGGATAAGTGAGTGACAAAAAATAAAGTAACCATTGAGAAGCTTAGTCAAGTTGAGGTAGACTTGGAGGTGTGTTTTGAGGGAAAGAGAGAAGCAGAGCAGTGCTGGTCTAAGGAGCGATTTCCACAGTTTAGGATCCAGGGATTTGACAGCATGACCACCAAAAGTGGATGACCTAAAATTGGAGATGCACAAAAGCCCAGGACTGGAAGGATGCAGAGGCTGTGGTTGGCTGCAGAACTAAGATAGAAGAGGAGGGGAAGGCCGAGACAATAGAGATTCTTTTTTGTTTTAAAACTGAAGTTTTAAAATTAAGGTATTGTCAGATGACCAGCCACTGCCCGTCAGTGAGACTAGAGGTCTTGGACAGTTAGAACTTGGTGTGTGTTACAATATGAATTAGTAAGTTCTGGTTGCTAGTCAAATTTATGGAGTTGAAGTGAATATGGAGATCCATTTGCATTGATGGGGTTAACACAAGGGCTCCATCAAATAATTGCCTGGGTTCTTCCTATCAATGCCAGTTGTTATGAAGATAGTTCTAGTACTGGTAATTGTTGGGGACCCATGTCAAAATGATAATGAAGATTGGTTCATTTGGAATACGTGGAGAAAGCTGGAACTTTTTTTCTCATAAGGTTACTGAAAGGATACCATGGGGCACTTTCTTTTAGAAAAGACACAATGGAAATCACATAACATGAGCTAACAGCTTGAATGTGTTTATTAGAAGTCTCATGTCTTTGAGTAACTGCTTAGACTTACTGGAAGTCACATGTCTGAGTGTATGGCTGTGAGTGTTCAGACTGTTTAGTGTTCAGTCAGGGAGTAGCCTATGAAGAGATAAGAGGCCAACTCAGTATTTGACACCTTTCTGAGAAACTCTCTTCAAGCAGTTTTGATTATGGAACTATCAGCAAGATGTGATTACACTGGAGGGGGTGCAGAGGAGATTGACTAGGATGTTGCTTGGGATGGAGTATTTCAGTGATGAAGAGAGTCTGGATAGGCTTGTGCGGTTTTCCTTTGAGCAAAAAAGGCTATGAGGGGATCTAATTGAGATGTATAAGATTATGAGAGGAATATTCAGGCTAGATAGAAAGCAGCTATTCCCCTCAGTTAAATGGTTAACAACAAGGGGGCATAATATTGAGGCAAATGGCAGAAGGGGCTAAGCAGGGGTTTGAGGATAGAAATTACACCCAGAAAGTGGTGGGTGTATATGAGTTTTTCAGGTTAGTGTCATAGGCCTAACCATCTTCAATTGCTTCATCATTGACCTGCTCTTCATCATACAGTCAGATGTGGGGATTTCTCTAATGATTTGTGACTCCTCAGATACAGAAACAATCCATAACCAAACCTGATTTAAGCTGACAAGAGATCCATGATATTCATGTCACAGAAGTGTCAGGAAATGGCCATGTCCAGTAAGAGACAACGTAACCATCGTCCCTTGATATTCAAAGGAAGCAACATAACTGAACCCTTCACCATTAACATTCTGGGGCTTACGTTTGACCACAGACTGAACTGGCCTAGCCAAATAAATACTGTGGCTCCAGGAGTAGTTTGGAGATTATAAGACCATAAGACCATAAGACATAGGAGCGGAAGTAAGGCCATTCGGCCCATCGAGTCCACTCCGCCATTCAATCATGGCTGATGGGCATTTCAACTCCACTTACCCGCATTCTCCCCGTAGCCCCTAATTCCCTGTGACATCAAGAATTTATCAATTTCTGCCTTGAAGACATTTAGCGTCCCAGCCTCCACTGCACTCTGTGGCAATGAATTCCACAGGCCCAGCACTCTCTGGCTGAAGAAATGTCTCCGCATTTCTGTTCTGAATTTACCCC
>NC_057738.1:43983937-44012416 GCF_004010195.1 Chiloscyllium plagiosum
ATTTCCTGGCTTCCTTTGTCAGCCATGGCTGTCTAATCCGTCCCCGGATAGTCTTTCTCTTCTTGGGGATGAACCTCTGTAGTGTCCTCAATTTTACCCACAAACTCCTGCCATTTTTGCTCTACTGTCTTCCCTGCTAGGCTCTGCTTCCAGTCTATTTTCGTCAGTTCCTCTCTCATGCCCTCATAATTACCTTTATTTCACTGTAACACCATTACATCCGATTTTGCCTTCTCTCTTTCAAACTGCAGTCTCAACTCTACCATATTATGATCGCTGTTTCCTAAGTGTTCCCTTACTTTAAGATTTTTTATAAAGTCTGGTTCATTACATAGCACTCGGTCCAGAATAGCCTGCTCCCTTGTGGGCTCCATGACAAGCTGTTCCAAAAAGCCATCCTGTAAGCATTCCATGAATTCCCTTTCTTTGGATCCACTGGCAACATTATTTACCCACTCCACCTGCATATTGAAGTCTCCCATGATCACCGTGACCTTGCCTTTCTGACATGCCTTCTCTATTTCCCGATACATGTTGCGCCCCTGGTCCTCACCACTGTTAGGAGGTCTGTACACAACTCCCACTATGGTTTTTTTGCCTTTGTGGTTCCTCAATTCCACCCACACAGAATACTACAGCCTCACATTCTGTCTCTTCAAAACCTGCCAATCCCCCATCTACAAGGCATAAGGCAGAAGTGTGATGGAATACTCCCCACTTGTCTGGATGGGTGCAGCTCCAACAACACTCAAGAAGCTCACTATCTTCTAGGATGAAGCAACCCATTTTAATGGCACCCCATTCAAAACCATCCACTCACTCCACCACCAAGCCTCAGTTGCAGCAATGTGTACCATCTGCAGATACTCACAAAGGTTCTTTAGTCAGCACCTTCCAAATCCCCCATTACTTACCTCCATATAGAAGGACTGGGGCAGCATTGTGCCCCATTACTTCCAATCACTCATCATCCTGATTTGGAAATATATTCACTGGGATCAAATTCCTGGAACTCCTTCTCTATCAGTATCATGGGGCTACTTACACCAAATGGACTGCAGAAATCAAGGAAAGCAGCACATTCGTAAGGGCAACTAACAATAGGGAATTAATGTTGGCCCAGCCAGCAATAAATGAAGAGAGAAACCTGCCTCCATTGTATTTTAAATCTTTCCTTAAATTAGGAATCCAAACCTATGGACACTATTAAAGATTCATATTTCAAACTGTGAGGTTTATCTTGGTGAAATAATTCTTGGTATAATGGAGCAATAATGATGAATCCTTGTTGATGGATCCTTTCATTCTGAATCTAATGAAAATAGACAGGCAGGTGCAGCAAGCAATTAGGAAAGCAAATGATATATTCACCCTCATAGCAAGAGGAATTTCGTTCAAAAGCTGGTTGTTTTACTGTTGTTTTATAGAGCCTTGATGAGACCAAACATGCCCTTTTGTTCTCGCTAACTTGCCATAGAGGGTGTACAGCAGCAGCTTATTGGGTCGTTACTGGGAATGACAGGACTTCTCTATCAGAGAGGTTGGTTTGACTGGATTTTTATTCACTAAAGTTTAGAAGAATGAAAGAGGATCCAATTGAATTGGATAAAATTCTAGCAGGGCTGGACAGACTTGATACAGGGAGGATGTCTTTCCTGATTGTGGAGTCTAGAATCAAGGGTCACAGACTCAGGATATGGGATAGATTATTTAGGACTGAGATGAGGGAATATTTCTTCACTCAGAACATGGTAAGCCTGCGGAAATCTGTGTCGCAAAAGGCTATGGATCACTGAATAGTCATAGAAATATATAGCCTGGACACAAACCCTTCGGTCCAACTCAAGAAAGAAATATATTCAAGAAAGAGACAGATACATTTCTAGATCTCAAAGGTATCAAGTGATATGGGAAGAAAGCATGAACAGGGCATTGAGATAAAGGATCAGCTATGATCATATTGAATGGTGGAGCAGTCTTGAGCAGATGAATGGCTGACTTTTACTCCTAGTTTCTCTGTTTCTAATAGAGATAAAGTGTACTGTGTGCCACACTGGTAACTGGGTGAGTCTTATGCTGCAATTATTAAAATAACAGGACTAGCAAAAGACAGGGCACTGCTCCAAGTAGCATCACTACACAGTAATGGCAATCATTGTGAATTCTACCTACATGATGTTGTCGTCTTTGATAGGAGTTTGTTCTCTGTATCTTGTGCTGTAATGCTCTCCCATAAACAGTTTGCTTATTTTAACTCATTGGTTCAGAAACATGATAAGTATTTGTGTTTACAATGACATATACTCAGCTGTTGAACCTGTAGTCAGGTGATTAACATCTCATGCACTTACATGTTAATACTGAACTGGGACAAGCTGGAAAACTGGGCCTGAATGTAGGGACAGATTCCTGTGCTTGCAATTCCTTCTGAAAAATGCTGATCAAATGAAAGCTATCCAGCTGTTTTAATAGCCTTTCTTAGGGGGGACCATTGCTGAATAGAGGCAGGGATACCACCCACTGCACCACCTGACCTCCCCAGACAACCGTTTATCCAAATGTAATGTTAGAGGGAACATTGGCAGTGAAACAGCTGAAGATTGGCTGAGGATGTCCTACCATGATGATCTGGGCTAGATTCTAGCAACAGTTGAATTCTTCCTTAACGTCAGGTACAGGTCCACTTTGCCATGCTCCCAGAGCTCTTATTGATAGGAAGGGAAGACGGGAGTATGAGGATTAGACAAGGAAGTGAAGTTCAGATCAAAAATCAGTTACGATCCGATTGAGTGATGGAGCAGGCTGGAGAGGCCATGTGGCATAACCTTGTTTGTTTATATTGCTCTGATGTTAAGTTTATGCATTGTGACCAGTAGGCGTAGCATGGGTGACATTCCATGCGTATTCATTGGCTTGTAACGCAAAGGCTGAAAGCCCAGAGAACAGACCGACACTCAATCATTCCTTGTACCTTCTTGGCCACAGCCTTGTTCATTGTCTTCAGTCCTCACACTGCTCCCCACTACCCTGCAGACCACCCCCCCCCCCCGCCCAACGCCCCACAGAATGTTGAAACTCAGAGATTCCTGACATCCACTATCCTCAGAGCAGCTGTGTGTGCAGATGCTTTGTGAGCAAAAGCTGCAACTGGAGATTTGGAATGAAATCTACACTCTGCCACTATGGATCTCAGAGAAGCCCCGAACTTATGACTGTGGTCAGTAAACAATTACCATTGAAAAAAAAAATGAACAGGCAATTAAATTATTGTTCAACAGTATTCTCTGCACACTAGTAGCAACTGAGTGGTAGGTTACAGTGCCCTGTGTGCATCTATTCTTCCGAGTCCAATTTATTTGTTAAGATTATGAGAAAAACCAGACACTTGCAGAGCAAGCCGGGACTTGTTTGTGTGTCCCATGCCTCCAGTGCCTGAAAAATGGCTGGAACGAGAATGATTGAAGCAATCATCTCTCTGAATAGTGAAAAATATATGGGGTGTACTCATTTATTTTCATTCTTGTAAAGAAGAGTCAAACATTAGGTAAAGAAGGATCTCCAGGTAAATTTGAAACAGAAAGCTATTCATATTACAGATGAGCTGATTTTATACAGCTATGGAGAGAACAAAAGACAAGTACAACAGAATACTGACAAGTGGGAAATGATGTGGAACAAGACTTGACTCTGTAATGTATTTCAAGTACTTACATCAGGTGCGTTCATTTTCTGTTCATCTCAGAATTTAAAATCTAGCAGAAAAGTGAAATGATAAGTGATGGCTCCTTCCGGGAAGATTCTCAGATTATTCATTTTTATAGCAAGGTTCTGAATACAATTAAACCGGTTCAAACAAAAGCATTTTGCCAATGTTCCGAGCTGTTGCAGAGATGTTTGGCAATGAATGATAGCTGCAAATTAGTGTTATATTTCTTCACATCCATTTAATAACTTATAGCTAAACAATAGGACAATAAAATGCTGTTCTCATTATTGCATTGAGAGATCTGTTTATTTGAGCATGTCTGAAACACATTTTCAGCATTCCATTATTGGGTTTGGCATGAAAAATCTGCCCATGGAAATTTCACAGCACAGGTCAAAAGAACAAAAGAAATGGGAGCAGGAGTAGACCATTCAGTCCCTCAAATCTGTTCCTTCAGTCAATGAGATCAAGGCTAATCTGCTGTTTTAATTCTACCTTCCTCTGTCTAATTCCCATCACTTGAGTGTTGTTGAAAAAAAATGGTAATACCCCCACCAAGCAGAGTCCACTTCCCAACTAATTCACACTGTGCTCTCACAAAACATTAAATGTTGGCTTCTGCCTTAAACTGGCATTTTCGCAAATTGTCATGACAAGTGCAAAATGAAAACTTTCAACAAAATGTATTTACTTTTCAGCAATACTCGTTCAGTCCGATGAAGTGACTATTTGCACCCCATTAACCCTCAATTCCCAGTGTCCAAAAATCTGTCAATCTCAAGTTTTCAATATTTCCAAAAACTGAGAAACCACAGTTCTGTGGAGTTGGAGAATTCCAACAGCTCTACAATCTCCATTTGATTCACAGCCCTCTGAGTCAGTAAATGTCCAGCTTCTCAAACCCTAATTACTATCCCTTTATCCTGAAACTATGATGCCTAATTTCTACACTCCTCAGTAAGGGGAATCTATATCATTTTAGCAGCTCTGTCAAACCTGCTGAGAATGTTACATGCTTCAGTAATATCACAACTCGTTCTTCTCAATTCCAGGAAATGTAGCCCCAATCTACACTATATCCTTTCATTTCAGGAGCCAGTCTAGTAAAGTTTTCAAAATTAATGTGTGTTTTAATTATGATTTAGTTTACAGTCACTGTTTTAAGTTTCGTGCCTCCACACTAATTTATCATATGTAAACAAACATTAGTTCAAAACTGTTTGGCATATCCATGTAAATGAATTTATCATAATTATTTAAATTATATTTATGTTGCTAAAATAAAATAAAAATGTTTCTTGATTAATTTGTTTTTTTTTGTTTCTTCATTCATGGGTCACGGTTTTCCCCAAAAAGGTCAGGCATTATTGACCATCTCCATTTGCTCTTGAAATAACGGGCTGGGCACTTCAGTTGGCATTTATGAACCAACCACATTGTTGTGCGTCAGGAGTCACATGTAGTCCAGACCACAGAAGGATGGCAGATGACCTTCCCTGAAAGGAATTAGTCAAACAGATATACTTTTACAACAATCAATGGCCATTATCAGTCTGTGTAATATAAATATTTACTCTAAAGGTTAACTTTATATTCCTGATTGCATTAACGAATTTAATATCCACAAGCTGCTTTGGTGGTCATTGAACCCATGTCCCCCAGATCATGAGACTGAGTGTCCGGATAACAAGTTCAGTCATATTGCATTGATACCATCATCTCCTCAAATATAAACATTCACCTAAAAGGTTGTTTGCCCTGTGGGTGGTTACAAACGAGAAGTGTTTATCCCAGCTCCACAACACTCCTGCAGTTGCAATCCCACATGTTCACCTCATCTCTCCAGAGCCTTACCTGATGTTCCTCTGTTGGGAAAGGCACTCAGCCAAATCTTCAGCACAGCCAGCAAGAGGGTGCACTCTGAAGACATGACAGGAGTCTGGCCCTTAAAGGCTCATGTTCAGATATAAACATGGAAGGCGCTGCCTAGAAATATGGTGTAAGCATGTTCCATTAAGGCATTGAAGGAAAATTTGGATAGCAAGGACATGGGGAGGAGGAAGGAAATTGGCATGGGGTAATAGAACCAGACTAAACAATAGAGCTGGTACAAGCAAGATGGGTCGAATGGCCTCCTTCTGCACTTTAATAATTCTGTGATTCTGTGACAATTAAAACCTGGTGGAGAGTGTCTTCGGTTTCTGTCTGATAGTTTTTGGCATGAAATGAACCATGTGAGATTTTCATGGCCTAAAGGAGTTTGTAGGAATGACTAATTAATTCACAATTTAAAAACCCATCTTTTTATATTTGCACCTTTGAACGAATTACATCACCTTCCGTATTTGCATTAAAAAATGGATATTCTGTTAGCTAAGTACGCTGAGTGCACATTTATTCATTGACCACTCTGAGTTTATTTGTCTTCCCACATTTCATTTTGTTTTTTATGTGAAGAAACAGCAGGCCCTTGGCCCCATGCCATAACATCCCATTAGAGTACTAATCCCAGTCAATGCTCTTCCTCCAATCACTTCCTTTCCTTCCTGTTTGAGACAGAATCATCAGGACCATGGTGCCAATGGTATCCTGTTGATATTTGGCAATCCTGAAATAACTGGGAGGTGTGGAGGAAGTGAGGGATTTCTTTCTAGGGGTCTGGGGAGGTGCAGCAGTTTATGGGATAGTGCCGTTCAGTGGTCTACAACTGTACCCTGATGTTCTGTCTCTCTGAATTGGTCCATTTTCACTATAAATCTGCCACTTTGCGCAGTTCCATTATTGAACACAACTACTTTTATTTCAAGGGTGTGAGATCTCTGAAGTGGATGTCAAACAACCTGCCATGCTTTCAGTCAACGTTTGTCTTCCACAGAAAGTTGCACAGAATTCTGCTTTTGCAGCCAGTTAGAAGTCTGATCCACAGCAGGATAGTGCCAGGAGCATAGTATTTATATCATAAAAATAGCACAGAGTGTCACAGAGTTTCAAAGTGGAGAACCTAGCCCCTGGGGTCAAAGTCTTTAATGAAATCTCACTGTTCTCCTCCACATTGGATTCTGCTCCACGGTGAAAACCCACTGAAGGTTAAATATCTCAGGACAGAAATAAAAATATTTCTATCACAACCTCAGGATGTCCCAATACACCCCACCTACAATCAATGTTCTCTCAATTATAATGCAGGAAGCTATCTGGTAGAGAACCAGTTCCCCATAACAGTCACCTGATGTGGCCAGATACCGTCTTCTCTGAGATGTTGGTTAAATGATATATTTTAATCATTATGATGTGTTGAGCCCCTCTGATCTTCTTTGAAATAGTTTCTGGATCTTTTACATCACTTGAGAGGGTAGATGGAGCATCAGATCGGTGCGTTAGTAAAAGCATAACATCTCTGACTGTGCAGATCTCCATCAATACTGATCTTCTGATTGTGTAGTATTCCCTCAGCACTGATCCTCTGATAGTGTAGCCCTCCCTCAGTACTGACCCAATGACTGTGCAGCACTCCCTTTATACTGACTCTCCAACAAGGCAGAACTCCCTCAGTACTGACTGTCTGACAGTACAACACTCCCTCAGTATTCTCTCTCCAACAGTGCAGTATTCCCTTAGTACTGACCCTCCAACAATTCAGTACTCCTTTGGTCCTGCACCGGACTGCCTACTTAGATTCCTTTGCATAAGTATCCAATTTTGAACACAAAGCTATTACCTCTGATTAAAGAGATGTGAATAAAACCCACTGAGCTCTGGACAGAAGGTAAAGCATTGTAATAGAAGAAATCCTGAACTGCCCAGTGATGGAGTTGTTACCATTTAGCAAATATGTGCAAATGCTTACTTACAGATTCAACAATGCACAGAGCAAAGTATCAGGAATGACATGTTAGATTTTACCCAAATATCAGGTGATGTTTGGATAATAAAACTGATCAACCTGGGTCATTTCTTTCTGTTGTATCCAAGAGTCAGTCTCTGGCCAAAAGCAGTTCCTTTGCACTTATTTGTTTGCTTGACCTGAGCCTAGGCAGGGATCGAACCTTGTACTGTTGGCATTATTCTGATCCACACACTGGTATCAGACTAACTTAGTTGGACAATAATCCCTCTTCATTCGTCAGTACAACATGCTCATAACATTGGATAATGTATTTGAACTAGTGTTAATTTACATATTGGCATTTGCAAATAGTAACATAGGGCACACCGCATATGCCTCATATCAAATGATGGGGAGATGGGTGGACCAGTAGAATGCCTGGAAGCAACACTGGGTCACCTCCTTAATGCAAACACTGAGCTGGTAATATTTCCCAGTGGGGGCTCTGTGTAGGAATGGCTTATCAGACAAACTTTGAGAGAAAATTTGAATAATTGATGGTCCAATTAAGGGCTATTATTTTTTATTCATTCATAGAATGTGGGCTTCATTGGCTATGCCAACATTTATTATCCAGAAAGTAGATCAGAGCCAATGACTCTGCTGTGGGTGGGAGTCACATCTCAGCTAGACTGGATAAAAATGGCAGATACCCTTCCCTAAAGGGTATGACTGATGAATCTGACTGAGTATGGCATCAAGGAGGCCCTGTAAAACTGAAATTAATGGCTATCATGGGGCAAACTCTCCAGTGATTAGAGTCAATCCCAGCACAGAGGAAGATGGTTGTGGCTGTTATCTCAGCTCCAGGACATCTCTGCAGGAGTTCCTTAGGATAGTATTCTAGGACCAACCATCTTCAGCTGCTTCATCAATTATCTTCCCATTATCATAAGGTCAGTATTGGGAATGTTCACCAATGATGGCACAATGTTCAGCACCATTTGCGGCTTCTCAGATGCTGATGCAGTTCCATGTTCAAATGAAACAAGATCTAGGCAATATCCAGGCTTGGCTGACATGTTACAAGTAACATTCATACATCACAAATGCCAGGCAATGATCATCTCTATAAGACACATTCGACCCACCACCTCTTAACATTCAAAGGTGTTACTATCAACATCTTTGGATTTATCATCGACCAGATACTCAGCTGGACTCACCATATAAGCACAGTGGCTACAAGAGCAAATCAGAGGCTAGGAATCCTCAAGGAACTCAACTCCTGACTCTCCAAAGTCTGTACATCATCCACAAGGCACAAGTCAGGAGTGTGATGTAATACTCCCCACTTGCCCTGGATGGGTGTAGCTCTAACACGACTCGAGAAGCTAGATACCTTCCAGGACCAAGCAGCCTGTTTGGACTGGAGGGTGGCTAAGGTTGTGTCTTTACTTAAGAAAGGCTGTAAGGAGAAGCCGGAGAATTATAGACCTGTGAGTCTGACATCAGTGGTGGGTGAGGCATTGGAGTTGATTCTGAAAGATGAGATTTACATGCATTCGAAGAGGCAAGGTCTGATTTGGGATAGTTAGTATGGCTTTGTGCAAGGGGAATCATGTCCCAGAAACTTGATTGAGTTTTTTGAGAAGTGATCAAAAGGTTTGATGAGGCAGAGCGGTAGATGTTGTTTACATAGACTACAGTGAAGCCTTTAGTAAAGTTCCACATGATAGACTAATTGGTAAAAATGTGAGTTGATAATGTGTGGAGCTGGAAAAAGCACAGCAGGTCAAACTGCATCAGAGCAGCAGGGGGATTGATGTTTCAGGTCGGAACCTTTCATCAGGATTTGGGGGGGAAGGAGTGAAGGGGGCTGTGAAATAAACAGGGGGAGGTAGATGGGGTTAGGGGAAAGGTAGGTGTTGGATAGATGGAGGTTGGAGGTGATTGTGATTGATTAGTGGGAAGGGTGGAGCGGTTGATGGGAAAGATGAAAGACAGTAGGGTCAGGTCAAGGGAGAAGGATGGTGAGGGAGGACTGGACCTGGGATGAGATAGGAGGGTTGAGGAGATTTGGAAACTGGTGATTTCTATTTTAACACCCGTTGCCCACCTAATTAAAAAAGATACATCACATGGGATTCAGGGAGAGCTTACCAATTGGATAAAAAATTGGCTTACCAGTAGGAGGCAGACTGTGATGGTGGAGTATGGTTTATCAGACTGGAGACTATAAACAGCAGTGTTCCATAGGGATCAGTACTGGGTCCACTTTTGTTTGTCATTTTTATAAATGAATTGGATGAGAATTTTGAAAATATGGTTAGTAAGTTTGTGGATGACACCAAACTTGGTGGTATAGTGAACAATGAAGATTATCTAAGAGTACAAAGAGATCTTAATCAATTGGACCAAGGTGCTGAGGAGTGGCAGATAGAATTTAATTAAAATAAATGTGAAGTATTGCATTTTACTAATACAAACAAGGACAGGATTTATATAATTAATGCTAGCGCCCTAGGTAGTGTTGTAGAACAGAGATCTAGGGGTTCAGCTACATAATTCTTTGAATTTTGTGTTACAAGGAGACAGGGTGGTTTTTAAGGCATTTAACCAACTTGTCTTCATAGCTCAGGTTTCTGAGTATAGGAGTTTGGACGTCATGTTGTAGTTGTACAAGACATTGGTGAGGCCTGGTGAGTTCCATGTACAGCTTTGGTCACCCTGTTATGGGAAGGATATTATTAAATTGGAGAGGACTTAGAAATGATTAACCAGGATTTTGCCAGGAAAGGAACGTTTGAGTTATAAACCTAGGCTGGATAGGCCGGGTCTTTTTGTACTGGAGGGTATGAGGTCGAGGGGTGACCTTAAAGACGTTTATAAAACAATGAGGGACATAGATAAGGTGAACAGCAAAGTTTCTTTTCCCTAGGGTGGCGGAGTTCAAAGTCAAGGGCATATTTTTAAAAGTGAGAGGATAAATATTTAAAAAGGAAATGAGGGACAACTTTTTCCAGAGGTATGTGGACAGAACTGCAAGAGGAAATGGTGGATGTGTTAACAGTTACAACATTTAAAAGACATTTAGATAAGTACATGAACAGGAAAGATTTGGAGGGAAATGGATCAAATGCAAGCAGGTGGGACAGGTTTGGTTTAGGCACATGGTCAGCATAGACTATTTGGACCAAAATATCTATTACTAGGTTGAATGACTCTCTAAGTAAGCATCTTCCAAACCAATGTCCATTTCCATCTAGGACGACAGCAGATACATGGGAGCACCACCCCCTGCAAGTTCTCCTCCAAGCCACTCCCCATCCTGACTTGGAAATATATTGCCATTCCTTCAGTATCACTGCATCAAAATCCAGGAATTATGTCCTGAATGGCATTGTGGGTCAACCTACAGCACACAGACTGCAGTGATTCAAGAAGGCAGCTCAGTGGGGGGTGGGGGGGTGTGTGTGCTGGGGAGAATGTATCAAAGAGTACAATAGGTGAATGGGGTGGGGATGGAGCTGATCGGTCAGGGGGAGGGTGGGGGAAGGTAGCAAAGAGTATTCTTGTGGAGAGAGGAGGAGAACTTCTTCAAGTAGGCTTCCTGCTCCTCAGATGCTGCATGAACTGCTGTACTTTTCCAGCACCACTCTAATCTAAACTCTGGTTTCCAGCATCTGTAGTCCTCACATTTGCCTAGTTGATTTTAACCTTACTGCAAGTCCTCTTGCAAAGATGCCTACCTTGAAGACGTTCTCCTCCTCTCTCTACAAGAATACTCTTTGTTATCTCTCTCATTGCAACCCCTAGGTCATCTCCTCTGACCTGAAGCTCATCAATGTGGACTTCACCAGTTTCCTCATTTCCCCTTCCTCCACCTTACCCCAGTTCCAACCTTTCAGCTCAGCACCGTCCTCATGCCCTGTCCTACCTGCCAATTTCCCTTTCCACCCTCCTCTCTGACCTATCACCTTCATCCCCACCTCCATCCACTAATTGTACTCTTTGCTACCTTCTGCCCAGCCCCACCCCCCTCCCATTTATCTCTTCATCCCGGAAGATCTCTTCCATTGTTCCTGATGAAAGGCTTTTGCCGGAAACGTCGATTTTCCTGCTCCACAGATGCTGCCTGACCTGCTGTGCATTTCCTTCACCACTCTAATCTAGACTCTACACTTGTAAATCCAGCATAGTTCTCATAGCCCTGCATCATGAAAGGCTCAATACTGAGGGAGTGCCACACCGTCGGAGGGTCAGTGCTGAGGGAGTGCCGCATTGTCAGATGGTCAGTACCGAGGGAGTGCCACACCGTCGGTGGGTCAGTGCGGAGAGAGTGCCGCAGGGCCGGAGGGTCAGTGCTGAGGGAGTGCTGCACCATCGGAGGGTCAGTGCTGAGGGAGTGCCGCACTGTCGGAGGGTCAGTACTTAGGGAATGCCGCACTGTCGGAGGATCAATGCTGAGGGAGTGCCGCAGGGTCGGAGGGTCGGTGCTTAGGGAGTGCTGCACTGTCTTAGGTCATTTATCTCTCCACCCTTCAGGCTCTCTGCCTGTATTCCTGATGAAGGGCTTTTGCCCGAAACATCGATTTTACTACTCCTCAGATGCTGCCTGAACAGCTGTGCTCTTCCAGCACCACTAATCCAGACTTATCCCCCAATCAATCAAAAAAAATGTTATCGTCATCAGATTCTTAATGCTTTTATTGAATTCAAATTCCATCATGTGCTACATTGGGACCCAGATCCCCTGGGTCATTAGCTGAGTTTCTAGGATGGATAGATAAGGAAAACCCCCATTAGACCATGGCTTCCTAGGCTGGAAGCTTTTCCTTATCCCAGTCTTGTTAACATCTTGTAAGGAGGGTAAGCTGGCACTCAAGATTGAAGAAGTTTATGTATTTTGTCTTGTCCACAGTAAAGGCATCTGGATGGATATATGAATAGGGAGGGTTTAGAGAGATAAGAACCAAATGCTGGCAAATGGGACTAGATTAATTTAGGATCTCTGGTCAGCATGGACGATGGGTCCGTTTCTGTACATCTCTATGACTCTACCAATCTGTGTTCATTCTTTGCAATTCCTACGTAATACTTGTTAATGTTTTTTTCACGTGGAATCCACAGTGAGAAACAGGGTGGATTTTCAGCAGCTGTAGAATTGTACCACAGAAAAAACCTACCAAGAGATAGGGAGATATGCAGGGAAATAATAATGGAAAATTACTCATTGGAGAGAGTTCACTTGCAAGTGGATATAAAATTCATATATATTTCTCAAAAAGGAATTAAAACATGGCAAACAATCAGGATGGTGTCACAGTGGCAAAGCTATTAATTCTGTTGACAGCAGTGGTTGGATGTAAGTGCCAATCATGGATTGTATTTGCCATTGAATTAAATGAACCGCCCCAGGCTGGAGAGCAATTAAGATTGTATGTTTTTTTCTCCTTTGCCGCTGTGCCTTTGGAACCTGTGTGGTTCTGAGCCTGATTCCCGAGAACCAGTACAATGCCTCTTCCAAGACTATGTTCAGATTGGACTGTAAAACTCCAGAGAAAAGCTGCAATGTTCTTGTGCAAAAATTCATAGCCATGGTGAGAACTTAGTGCAGTCGATTGTTTGAGCAAGTGTTAGCTCATTCTTAGATTGTTACTTAGATTTTGATCTGCAGTTGCAGTACAGATTATTTTATGTGGCAATGTGCTCCTGTGTTACTTAACATTCTCTGAGTATGCATGTCTCAAAACTTGAGAACCATTACAGAAGTTTTGTATCATTCCCGGCGCTGGTCACAAAAGTCACCATCAATTGATTCAAGATTATATTCTGTGAGAGACCATGTACTTCAAGGCAGATACTGAGATGAATACATTCCAGGTTTCATAGAATCCAAGATGCAGGGAACAGGAATTCAAACAAAAACACATATTTGTGATCAACCTTTTGAGATGCATTATGATATATTTTATAATGCTGTCACTTTAACGGGCTATTTTGTCCTTTTTTTAGAAAAGAGGCTGTATGGCAGAGGTACTGGGCTGTCTCTAAGAAAGTAAAGAATTTATGAGGTGTTGGGTTTCTTTAAGTTGGAACAAACTGAAGCAGCCTGGGTGTGGCCTGCTTTCATAAACCAGGCATTTCTGTTTTTATTTTCAGTTTTCAGATTTAGTTTAAGCAGAAATCTTTGAGGTCTCAAAAAAGTTGGAAGCTTTAGTGAATACCTCCTGGTTGCTACCCTCTCCAAATTTTCTCTTGATGTTTTTTCCTCCTTGGATTGGAGAACTGCATGTGAGAATGTGTGTCGAAATTAAGTTTTTTGCCAATGGGTGTGTTTATGGGATGTTACAATGTTGAAACAGTTAATTAGTAATAGTTACTGTATTGATTAAGGTTTCCAACAGTTAGGTTATTCTAAATTTCTCTTGTATTTTAACTATGCTGTTTAAATAAATTGTGTTTTGCTTAATGTCAAGTAGTTTGACCAGTTGCGTTGCATCTGAAACACAGCACTGCACATCCAACTTTAAAATAAGAAAAGGTAAGGGTTGACGCTATCTTCTTAAAATACTTTGAGGGGGATTGATCTGGTTGATAACACGTATCACTGGGTAAGGTCTGACCTAGAGGTAGGGAATGCTATGACAGCACAAGATGCTTCATTGTGTATTATGTCTTTTCATAAGACTGACAATTGAATTGAGCAATTTATAATTATTAGAAGTCATAAGTGCATAGTGCATGGGTTTAAAGAGAAATCAAAGAATAAGGCTGCATATTATCTCATTGTATTAAATTTAAGTGTTGTAAATACTATTAGACTCTCAAAACAAAGTGCATTCATTTTAATAAAACTAACTGAAGCAGGAATCCAATAGAGAAGACAAACTTGTGAGAAATGAGAAACTGATCCATCATGCAGGAGATGTGAATCAGTCCTTTCCAATGATTTAACTTGGCTTTTGAATATGAGTGATATTTGCTGTAATGACCCTCAGTGAGGAATAAGGGTCCATGAGAGTGTTCTTCTGCAGGGCTCCCACAAAGCGATTGGAGGTTGGGAGATGAAAATGAATTGGATGATATTGTTTGGAAGGAATAGGTCCACATGAACTCCTGTGCCTGTGGGTACCAGGTATTGGTTTGTATGAGGGTGGGAGTGAACTAAGTTAAAATTAAAAGCAGCTGGCTCAACAGGTGACCAGCAGGTCACAATGTTCATCTAAGTGGTCTGGTATAACCCGAGGGACCTGGTGTGGCCCCAGTATGGGGTCCTGCGTGGACAGGGACAGTATTGCCTTGCTTCAGTTTAGAGTACATGAGTGGTGAAGTTTTAGCTCACTTGTATAAGAGCTTGTACCTGGACTACTGTGTGCAGTTGTGGTCTCCTTATGTTGAGAAAGATATTATTGTCTACAGGGACAGCAACAAAGCTTCACCAGATTTCTGGAATGGTGGGGCTTTCCTATGAAGAGAGATTGGCCTATATTCTCCAGTTTTTAAAACATACAAAATGCTTCAAGGGATCATAGAGTCCGTACAGGCCATTCGGTTCGTTGAGTGCACACTGACCTTCCAAACAGCATTCCACCTAGTCCCACCTCCCTATCCTATCCTTGCATTTTCATTGGCTAACCTACCTATTCTGCACATCTTTGGACCTTGGGAGGAAACCAGATCACCCAGAGGAAATTCCACACAGACATGGGGAGAATGGGCAAACTCCACACAGACATGGGGAGAATGGGCAAACTCACACAGACATGGGGAGAATGGGCAAACTCCACACAGACATAGGGAGAATGGGCAAACTCCACACAGACATGGGGAGAATGGGCAAACTCACATAGACAGCCATCTGATGTGGAACTTAAACTCGGGTGCTTGGCTCCGTGAGGTAGCAGTCCTGATTGCTGAGCTACTGTACCAGATACACATAGTAGATGCAGGTATGGTGTTTTCCCCAGTTGGGGAGTCTAAAATCAGGGGGATAAAGTAAAAATAATGGGCATGCTACTTAGGGCTGACATGAGGAGAATTTTTTTAACTCAGAGGGTGGTGACGTGGGTTTCTCTACTCGGCTGTGGAACTCAGATTTTGAATATGTTTTAAATAGAGACTAATAGAATTTTGGTTGCCAGTGGAGAAAAGGGTTATGGGGATGGGGTGAGTAAAATATAGTGAAGTGTTCAGTTAGCCATGACTCCTCTATATAGTGGGGCAGGTTCAATAAACTGAATGGCCTCCTGCTGTTCTGATGTTCTTCGTTCCACTGCTTGACACTATGGAATGGTCATGTTAATCAATTTTGCATTTACATGAGTAATTTATTGTTGTGGATATGTTTTGTCCCCGAAATATAAGTTTGTCATTGTGGCAAAACCAATCTTTCTGAATGCTGCTCATTGTCCATTAGTGACAGTAGATTCGAGAGTGGAGTGCTGAAAAAGCACAGCAGGTAAGGCAGCGTCCAAGGAGCAGGAGCAGGACAGTCGACACTTCAGGCAAAAGCAGTTTATCAGAAATGCCCGAAACATCGACTCTCCTGCTTCTCGCATGCTGCCTGACCTGCTGTACTTTTCTAGCACCACACTCTTGGTTCTGATCTCCAGCATCTGCAATCCTCACTTTCTCTTCAGTAAGAGTACACTAGGCATGGAATAAATTAGGTCTTGTCCCACATTTCCTCAAAATCGCCTGCCCCTTACCTTAAATCTATGCCCCCTTTGTCATTGATTCCTCCATCCAGGGGAAAGGTTTCTTGCTGTCTACCCTATCTATGCCCCTCATTATTGTATACACCTCAATCATGTCACTTCCCAATCTCCACTGAACTGAGGAAATCAACATCAGTTTGTTCAAGCTCTCCTCGTAAGTAAACTCTCCAGTCCAGGCAACATCCTGGTAAATCTTTTCCACAGCGTCTCCAGCACAGTCACATCCCTCTTGTAATTTGGATTCCAGAACTGCACACAATATTCTTGTTGTGGGCTAAATAACATTTTAAACAGTTCCAGCATAACCTACCTCCTCTTAACCTCAGTGCCTTAGCTAATAAAGGCAAGTATCCCAAATACCTTTTTAACTACATTTTCCACCTCCCTGACAAAGAGACCAATGGACATGCACACCAACATCCCTCTGAACCTCAGTGCTTCCCAAGGTCTCTACATTCATCATGTATTCCCTCACCTTGTTTGTCCTGCCTGAGTGCATTACCTCACATTTATCTGATTGAATTGGTCGCTGATCAACCCATTTATATCTGCTTGTAGTTTAAGGCTATTCTCCTCACTATTTACCAAACCACTATTTCTTATCTTATCCATGAACTTATTGATACACCCTTGTACATTCAAGTCTAAATCATTTACATAAACCAAAACAGCAAGGGCTCTATCATCGACCCTGCGGAATTGCATTGGGCACAGACTTTCCTTTATTTTACCTGCTATTGATCTCTCATGCTCCCTTTTTGCTCTCCAAATTTCCTGCTTTCTTGTTCCACAATTTTCTTTATTGGAAGATGCTGGCTCTGTCCTTTCTCTATTTCCTTCTTGAACTCATCCCCTATCCTGAGACAGACTCGCAAATCTTTTAGGGTGGTTCGCATGTGGAATGAACTTCCTGAGAAAATGGTGGATATGGATACAATTACAATGTTTGAAAAACATTTGGATGGATACACGAATGGGAAAGGTTTGGAGGGTTATGAGTCAGGAGCAGGCAGGTGGGACTGGTTTAATTTGGAATTATGTTCGACATCACTGGTTGGATCGAATGGTCTGTTTCCGTGCCGTATGACTCTTTGACTCTAACGTATCTGATCCCAGTTAACTCGAGATAAATCATATCTGATCTTTTAAAATCAGCCTCCCCTGACTTTAGAATGGTCAAGCCCATCTTTGTCCTTTGCTATAACCATCTTGAATCTGATGGCGTTCTGAGCGCAAGGTGTCACATTATGATTCCAAGCTGTATTCCATTCTGCTTGACAGTTACAGAAAGCAATGGATACATGTACATTGTGGGCAAAACAAAAATCCAAAAGGCAGCTCTTGCAACAATGGAGTACTAAAGGTTGAGCCCAGACCTTTGGGTTTTAGCCTTGGACTGGGATTTGAGTCCTCAAACGTTTGCTTCAGAGATGGTCACAGTTGACATTGGTAACAGTTCCTACACATTGTCCTTCATTAGATGGGCAACTTGTACAATTGCATCTGGATATCAGGAGCCAATGTTGAAATGACCATTTAAATTGTGACAGCTCTATATTAGACATTTGACTCCCAGGTCTAATTTTCCAAACCACTTACCTCATCTCTAAGCTTTGCATATTAATCAGTAAAAATTGTTCCACGTGCCCTGAACATGCCAAGGTACTGTGTTATTTCTTGCAAAGAACTTCTTTCAGACTTAGTTCTGTGCAAAGTTTGAAGCAGTTGCACAAGTTGGTAAAGTTCAGGTCTAAAACCAATGTTTTCCCAATCATTGAGAAATGGGTAAAGCATAAGCCTTACGAATTGGGTGCGAGTTTGTCCTTTACTCTGACTGTCAACTGGGGACATATATTCAAAGTTTAACATTGATTGCTATCTTCATTATTTCATACAGTAGTGGGCACCGGGTACATTTACTGTTTCCTCAGATTATTACTTTGATTGCTGTGCGTCTTTCCAAACAGACTGCACTCCCCATTCAGTGGAAGAACCATTGAACTGAGCAATTGGATCAATGGATCAGTTACGTGATGCATACTCCTGTTTTTCAGTTTTAGTCTTTTGTTTTGGTGAGTATCACAATTGATTTGTTTTTGACTGGTACAATGGAACTGAGAGAAATGTATTTTTAACACTTCACTGCCTGTAAGCGCACATTCAAGAAGTCCAAGGTTATTGCAAGTGGAAGCCATTCCCTGGTGAATTAAAGTCTCTTGTCATCATATTATACATAGTGTTGAAGATGTTTGTGTTTTTTGTTCCTATTGGCTGCAGAAAAGCTTTGAATGGTCATACTAATAGCACCCCACTACAACAACAACAAAAACTTGCATTTGTATAATGCCTTTAACACAGTAAAGGTGGAAAAGTAGAAAAAGAGCAAGAATAGGCCATTCAGTCCTTTCAGCCTGCTGCACCATCCATGGCTGATCACCCACTTCAGCTCCCTCTTCCTGCCTTCTTCACATACCCTTTCATCTTTTTAGCCTTAAACTTCTTTTTGAAAACATTCAATGTTTCAGTTTCATTCATAACATCCAAAGCATCTACAGGGGAAAAATTATCAAACCTGATTAAAGACATTCTAACTTTGAGTCAAGGATGATGTGAGAACAAATCTATTCACACAAGTCGTTAGGGCATGGAATTCTCTGCCTGGAAATGTGTAGTGGCAGCTTCAATTGAGGCATTAGATGGTAAGTTGGCTAGTAATGGTGTGCAGGGCTGGGGGGATATGACAGGAGATTGGCATCAGATAACCGAGCTGGTGCAGACACAATGACCTAAGTGTCCTCCTCTATACCATAACAATTCAGTGATTCTCAGAGGGAGAGAGGAACAGGATGGCAAAGATTTAATGAATCAACACCATGTCTGATAAATTTAAACTTGAACAATATTCCATCTCTACTGCAGACACAGACAACCTGTCAGATTCCCTTATTCTCTGCCTTTGCCTCCAACCACACATCAGCAGTGAAGGAGTGATGAGCTTCCTCTCTACCCCATTCCCATTATGCCCTGCTCACACCTCAATATGCATTAAACATCTTGACCTCACTTCTCTCATAACAATCACACCTTGAGCAAAGGTCATATTAGGAGAAAGTGAGGACTGCAGATGTAGGAGATCAGAGTCGAGTGTGAAATGCTAGAAACGCACTGCAGGTCAGACAGCATCTGAGGAGCAAGAGAATCAGCATTTTGGACATAAGCCCTTCATCAGGAAAGATCATATTAGTCCTCCCAGTCTCTATTTGCAAAACATTACGTCCAATTCCAGCCTGGTAAATTTTGCCACCGGTCCTTTATAATAAGTCGTCAATTTGTCCTGTCCAGGCACACGGAGACCACATTGACAAAGGAAAGTAATAAGCCATTCAGCTCCTCAATCTGGCTCTGCCATTCATGGGAATGTCATGGCTGACCTGATTTCTAGTCCCAACTCCATTTCTCAGTCTGATGTGCATAACTCTAAAATCTCTTGATCAAAAATCAATATCACAAAAATCAGTTGGTTTCAGAGGTAACTCAATCAATATCACTCAGAATGAGGTTAAAAAGCATTCTGGTCTCCACCAATAAGAAACCATTCCCTCTATTTCCCAGAGATGTTCTTTGTCAATTCAACACTGAGTAGAAACTTAGCTCTGGTCTAGTGTTACACAAATCTCTCTATTGTCCCACAATTCTGAGACTTATTTTCCTGTTCCTCTCCTTCTCTCAAAATCACAGAATTGGTACATGATTACAACTCCTTTTTTCAAATATTGCACATTAATTGAAGAAATAACTTCCATCCATTAATAAAGGACAGCGTATTCGATAATTGCCAAGACTGTGGACTAAAGAGTTTAATCAGAGCAAGGCAGCAATTTATTGTCATAGATGAATCAAATGTAGTATTACAGATAGCATTTTACTTTAGTAGATATTTGCAACAATAATGAATCAGCATTGTCATGCCGTGTGTTATCTTTTATCATTGAATATCCCCTCAGGAAGCTTTGTGTCAATTTCAAGCCAATTAAAAATATGGAAATAGTTTTAGACTTAACCCCTTTCTCTTAGATCTTTTGCAAATATGAAATGAGAGTTTGTTATGGATTATTCCAGAAAGTATCTCTGCTTGGTATGCCTCAGAACCAGACTGAGAGAAAAGGTTTTGAGTTTGATCCTGTCTCAGCTGCTACAGACTGAATAAATCAAAGTATCGTGTGGTAAAGATCAGAAAATCAGCAGTCAGCTTTATCCAGCAACTCCTAATCACACATGAAAAGGGAAGAAGAAAGACCAGTTTTTATAGAGCAGCATTTATGACTTCAGGGCAGCCCACAGCATTTTACAACCAATTTTGCACACAGTAAGCTCCCACAAAGATGTGCTAGTGATTAGACCATTGTTTCTTCTATAAAGTGATATTGTTTGAGTGGTAAATGTTGGTCTGGACACTGGGGAAGACTACTCTGTTGTTCATTCAGATGGGGCCATGAGACCTTGTACATCCACATGATAGGCTCGATAGGACCATGCTTAATGTTATTCCAACCGAGATGGGAGGAGTACATGGTCTTCCTCTCACTCTATTAACTCTCAATACTCCATTGGTCAACACATGAATGCAATTGTTTTTCCCAGTTCCTAATATATCCAAGTATTCATTTTATTCTGCATTGAACTTAAAAAAAATCAGTCAATCAGAATTTTTAATGAACAAAAAAAATTAACATAAAAGAGGCTAATAAGTAGGACAAATGGATTTTTGACATGTATTGCTAAAGTAATGGAATACTAAATTAGGTATGTGTTGCTGCAAATGTACAAACCATGAGTGAGATCACATCTGGAGTACTGAAGACTTGGTGCTCTCACTTAGAGTCATAGAGATGTACAGCACGGAAACAGACCCTTCAGTCCAACTCGTCCAGACTGACCAGATATTCCAATTCAATCTAGTCTCACCTGCCAGCACCCAATCCATATCCCTCCAAACCATTTCTATTCATTTACCCATCCAGATGCCTTTTAAATGTTGCAATTGTGCCAGCCTCCACCACATCCTCTGGCAGCTCATTCCATACACGTACCGCCCTCTGAGTGAAAAGGTTGCCCCTTAGGTCTCTTTTATATCTTTCCCCTCTCACCCTAAACCTATCCCCTCTAGTTCTGGAATCCCCAACCTCAGAGAAAAGACTTTGCCTATTTACCCTATTCATGCCCCTCATTATTTTGTAAACCTCTTTAAGGTCACCCCCTCAGCCTCCGAAACTCCAGGGAAAACAGCCTCAGCCCATTCAGACTCTCCCTGTAGCTCAAATCCTCCAACTCTGGCAACATCCTTGTAAATGTTTTCTGAACCCTTTCGATTTTCACAACATCTTTCCGATAGGAAGGAGACCAAAATTGCATGCGATATTCCAACAGCAGTCTAACCAATGTCCTGTATAGCTGCAACATGACCTCCCATGCCTGTACTCAATACTCTGTTCAATAAACGAAAGCATACTAAACACCATCTTCACTTCCTATCTACCTGCGACTCCACTTTCAAGGAGCTATGAACCTGCACTCCAAGGCCTCTTTGTTTAGCAACACTCCCTGGGACGTTACCATTAAGTGTATAAGTCCTGCTAAGATTTGCTTTCCCAAAATGCCGCACCTTCCATTTATCTAAATTAAACTCCATCTGCCACTTCTCAGCCCATTAGCCCATCTGGTCAAGATCCTGTTGTAATCTGAGGTAACCTTCTTCACTGTCCACTACACCTCCAATTTTGGTATCATCTGCAAACTTACTAAGTATACCTCTTATGTTCACATCAAATCATTTACATAAATGATAAAAAGTAGTGGAGCCAGCACTGGTCTATAGTCCCCTGGCTTGTGCTTACCACCTTTCTTAAACAGGGGCACCACATTAACCAACCTCCAGTCTTCCGGCACCTCACCTGTGACTATCAATGATACAAATATCTAAGTAAGAGGCCCAGCAATCACTTCTCTAGCATCCCACAGAGTTCTAAGTACACCTGATCAGGTCTTGGGGATTTATCCACTTTTATGTGTTTCAAGACATCCAGCACTTCCTCCTTGGTAATATGGACACTTATCAAGATGTCACCATCTATTTCCCTACATTCTATATCTTCCATGTCCTATTCCATAGTAAGTACTGATGCAAAATACTCATTTAGTTTCTGCCCTATCTCCTACGATTCCACACAAAGGCCACCTTGCTGCTCTTTGAGGGGCCCTATTCTCTCCCTGGTTACCCTTTTGTCCTTAATGTATTTGTAAAAACCCTTTGGATTGTTCTTAACTCTATTTGCCACAGCTATCTCATGTCCCCTTTTTGCCCTATTTGCCACAGCTATCTCATGTCCCCTTTTTGCCCTCCTGATTTCCCTCTTAAGTATACTCCTATTATCTTTATACTTGTCTAGGCATTCACTCGATCTATCCTGTCTATACCTGACATATGCTTCCTTCTTTTTCTTAACCAAACCCTCAACTTTTTTCCCTGTATGTACCAGCCTTTCCTTTTACCCTGACAGGAATATACTTTCCTCTGGACTCTTGTTATCTCATTTCTGAAGGCTTCCCATTTTCTAGCCATCCCTTTACTTGCAAATAACTGCGCCCAATCAGCTTTTGAAAGTTCTTGCCTAATACCGTCAAAATTAGCCTTCCTCCAGTTTAGAACTTCAACTTTTAGATCTGGTATATCCTTTTCTAGCACTATTTTAAAACTAATAGAATTATGGTCGCTGGCCCCAAAGTGCTCCCCCACTGACACCTCAGTCACCTGCCCTGCCTAATTTCCCAAGAGGAGGTCAAGTTTTGCACCTTCTCTCACTTGAGTAAGGATTGAATTGAAGGCAGTTCAGAGAGGGTTCATAAGATTGACTCCAAAGATGAAAGGCTTGTCCTATAGGAGAGGTTGAGCAGTTTAAGTCAGTACTTGCTAGAATTCAGAAGAATGTGAGGAAGTTTGATTAAGAAAGATAAGGTGATAAAGGAAAGTAACAAAGAAAATGCTGAGAGGATGTTTCCCCTTGTGGGGCAATCTGGAATGAGAGGTCACAGGTTTAGCAGAAAGGGTGGCAGATTTAAAACAGAGATGTGGAACTGTTACTTCCCTTCAAAGATCATGAATTTGTGGAATTCACTATGGCAGAGTGCGGTGGATGCTGGGACAGTTTGGAGAGTTAGCGGGAATGGGCAGGAAAGTGGAGTGGAGGCAGAGAGGAGCTCAGCCAAGGTTGTATCAAATTGTGGAGCAGGCTTGAGGGCTGAATGGCCTCCACCTGCTACTCGTTCTCATGTTCTCATTCCATGGATATGAGAGACAGGTTAATGCACATAGTTGGTAATGTGAAACTATAAATGTTTGTCTCTCTAAATAGTACAAAGGAATCCTGGCAAAGGAAAAGAGGAAAAACAGATTCCTCTGCACAATTTCTCTTTGTGAAAAGCCACTAATAGTTCGTTCTTGAAGGCGAAAAGCATTAATTCTGTGATAGTCGGCTTTCTTTCAACATCCTGGTGAATGAATTTGGAGCTCAGTGATCACAGGCAGATGTCTCTGTTTTGCAAATCTGGAAAACTCCCTCAGAAGGTCTTCTTAATAGCAGCTGAGATAGTGCTCCGCACCAAGATGATCAAGAATGCAACACTGCCCAAACAGATCAGTCATAAAGCGCAGGAAGATTGTGTGAAGTCAGGTCATTTCCCAGAAGAGCCTTTCTTTCAAAAAACGCTGCAAAGGCCTCTTGCTGTCCCTTTCTTAAAGAAAAGCAATCCAGGTGTCTCCACAGAACTTAGTTCAAGTTTTCCTAAATCTTTCACAACTTAAATCTTCAAACAGTAAAAAAAAAAGAAACCAAAAGATAGTAAATCTTTAACATTGAACTGGAGCTGTCAGACTGGATGTTACGCTTTAGTCACTGGATTGGGATGTAAATTCACAACCTGCTGTCTCACACAATCAAAGTGGCTGGAATAAAATATGTTAGATATGGCTACCCACTGATCCCATTACCCAACTGGAGAACTGTGTGAGAGAAAGCAGAGCAGGTCAGAAAACCGTGAAGTGACTGTACTTCTGGACCATTATTCAAACCATCAGTCATTGGGATAAATGGATTAACTTTTCAAAATCCTACTGTTCAGCTTCCAAGATTCTGCTCTCTATAGACTTGAGGTCATCCAAAAGCCTACTGACTCCACCCTTGCCCATGTCAAGTTCTATTCAGCCATCATTCTAGTCCAGGGCTCCTGTTGTTCAGTGGTAATGTGCCTACTTCTGAACAAGGTATGCCTCAGTTCAAGACCCATTTTCTCCAGAGATCAGTCACTATATCGAGGGACAGATTGCTTTTTAGGCTTGGTTGGCTCATTTGACTGGATGGTTGATTAGTGATGCCGATCAGCATATTTCAATTCCCACATCAAATGAGGGTACCAGGAAAGACTATCCTTCTCAACCTCTCTCTTTTGGTTGAGGCATGGTGACCATCAGATTAACCTCCTACCCATTGGCTCTCTCTCTCTCGCTAATAAGGATAGGATAAATAGGTTGGGGAGTCCAGAACTAGAGGGCAGAGGTTTAGGGTGAGAGGGGAAAGATATAAAAGAGACATAAGGGGCAACTTTTTCACGCAGATGGTGGTACGTGTATGGAATGAGCTGCCAGAGAATGTGGTGGACGCTGGTACAATTGCAACATTTAAGAGGTATTTGGATGGGTATATAAATAGGAAGGGCTTGGAGGAATATGGACCGGGTGCTGGCAGGTGGGACTAGATTGAGTTGGGATATCAGGTCGGCATGGACGGGTTGGATCGAGGGGTTTGTTTCCATGCTGTACATCTCTATGACTCTCGAAGCAAAATATATCTCTGAGAGACAAGTTGGCAGTTAGAGCAATTGTGCAACGAACGTATCGGACACGAATGGAGATTCACTAATGATAAGATATTGAGGAAGATAATGTGGGGTTTATTGGTTCAAAGTATCAAATCGTCGAAAATGTTTTCACCCGTTTTGAAATGCGAGGTTACTATGAGCTGCGAGAAAGGTTGTAGAGACGGGTACATTTGTGACATTTAAAATGCAGCTGAATTCGTACTTTTCAATATCAATAAATCTATCCCTTCTTATATGTTCAATCAGTTCCGAGATTCATACTGTAGCACAAACTCCTTTGGCCTATAAACTCTGTAGTGCAACGCTGCTGATACAAGTCCAAATTCCCAGGCATAAAGCATTGAATGCCATGACACTTCAAGTCATTCCAAGATCTGTTTAAAGTCTGTGAGCTTTTCCACCTCGACTATTCTCCAATGGAGTGAATTCCAGAGGCCCACCACACTTTTGGTGAAAACAAATGTCTCAATTCAAGAAGAATCAAGAAATAGCTCTGTCTCAACCTAAGACGGCGGTTTCTGTTATTACTTATAAAAGTGTAATCACCTCAAATCGCTCTAAATTGGAGGAATATAAATCTGGGTAATTGTCATTACAGTCTGATTAATCTCCATTGCATTCCAAAAGGACATGGAGTCCCATTACCCGACCCTATCTTTGTTTTTCAAAATCATAAATTAGATGTCAGAGCTGCGGTGACATCAAATGGCGACAATGAACAATCCACCAGTAGGACAAAAATGTGGCTCCCCTCGTACTGAAATTTCTCACATTCGGGAAACGAAAATAACCATAAATTCTATCTATTTGTCTCATTATTTTATAATTCTACCAGGTCAACTCTCAACCTTCTGTGCTCCAGTGAAAAGAAGACGATTACAAACCTAGCCAGCCTTTCTATATAAATAAGCCCTCCCAAAGGACAATATCACCAAGAATCTCGCCATAACCGTCTCCATCTTGGTAATCGCAATCCTGCAACTAAGCGACCGCCGTTGGAAACAGTATTCAAGAAGAGGAATACTCACGAATGTTCTGTACAAACTTACCATAGTGTCCCAACTCCTGTGCTCAAATGGCTGAGCAATGAAGGCAAACGTGCTAAATGGTTTTTTGTTTCAAAACGAAAACCTGCCTACATGCAAAACACAGATTAACGGTGGGTCAGTAAAAATCAGCAGTTCTAATAGGCGGTTCAATATCACCTTTTCAGCAGCAAGTTGCAACAGGAATGAAATTGTTGGCCAAGCCAATGATGCCTTGGACACAGATGGCAATTTAAAAAGGAAGGAAGTGTTTTCAGAAGCAAAGAACAGTTGATGCAGCAGCTGTGAAGACAACTTTATACTTCTGTATGTAAGCGTGTGCGTACATATTTGCATTTTTATGCGTGTATAGGTGTTTTGTACATAGATGCATACACACGCACGCACATCATTTGCATTTGTGTATCTGAGTGCAATGAATGACAATTTAGTTGGAAATGGAGTGCAGTGATATGAAAGACAGTTAGCCAAGAGGAGAGTATTCCTGGCCAACCAATCTTAAGGAATATAATAGATGGACAGTGGGAATTCAATGGAGTGAAAGGCATCGTATGGGTGATGGACTGAAACATCAAAAAGGCTCGACAAAAAAAGTGAGAGAGATTAAATGGAGAAATAATGATGGAAGGATGGAAAGGCTAAAAATTAGCAAGAGGAAATAACGGATTGAATAGAACTGGATGAAGAGTCTAAAGGCGTGAAAGGAAAGGACGGAAAGGAAGAGGGCATAGTAGTGAGAGAGGTTCAGGGAGAAGAGAGAATTCGGAGAGATGCAGAGAAGTTGGGAGGTTCAGTTTCAGTTGAAGCGATCAAATTGCGAGGGAAGGAAATGAAAGAGGAATAAATTTGAAGGCATAAAAGGGACAAAGTAGACAGCAGGTGTATAAAAAGTGAAAAGGAAGAGGGCAGACAAAGCAACGCAGCAAGATAAATTTTGCTGAGCAAACTTTGAGTGTGTATAATTGGAGGTGAAAGCAAGAACGGAGTTGCATAAAGCCGACACCTGAGCTCAGTCGTGCCAGGGCGGCACGGTAGTTCAGTGGTTAGCACTGCTACCTCACAGTACCAGGGACCAGGGTTCAATGCCCGCCTTGGGTAACTGTGGAGTTTGCACGTTCTCCCCTTATCTGCGTGGGTGTGCTCCGGTTTCCTCCCACAGTCCAAAGGTGAATTGGCCATGCTAAATTGCCCATAGTGTTAGGTGTAGGCGAATGGGTCGGGGTGGGCTGGGCTTCGGAGGGCCGAAGGGCCTGTTTCCACCCTGTCGGAAATCTAATCTAATCTATCTGTATCCAGGATGAGCAGATTTGGACGGAGTCTGTCTTCCTCGAACTCGGTTCCCAAACTCAAAGACAAAACAGTTGCTCATCTGCCAATTTAGAACCATTTCGTTTTGTAAAAAGAATCACATTGAATTTTCACTTTGTATGTTTTATATATTTTATTAAATTATGCATGCATTACTTAGAATGATGTCATTGGAAGATGATATTAAGCGTGCCCATGTATTTTCTACTCGTGGCAAATATTCTTGCACTACTATCAGTTGTTTTCCAAGTGGTCAGTGTGCGTAACAGCTGAATTATGAATTGAAATGCAATAATCTTGAATTTATTTATTATTTGGTAAATTTTATAGACTGATTAATTTGAGCGAAGGCATATTTCAGTACATTATAAAGCTGCTGTCTGAAATTCTTCTGCACTAAAGCATAAATTGCAGTGTTTGTGCAGCAGCCAAGGAGCTGCAACATGAAGCCCAATTCCATGACAAAGTCTTGGAGGTAGAGACGCCGATATCCAAAACTGTACAACCGTTTCCATATTGAATATATCATTGCCGTTGACCATAGCAAGATGAAATTGCCCGAGATGACAAAAAGTAAAACGATGGATTTTCTTCGGCTCTCCATTTCAGTGTCTTTGTGTGTCTGTTCACTTCTTCTGGCCCAGAGTCTCCTGCGGGCTCTGCTGGTCAATAATATGTATCTGACAGTGAACACATTGAGCAGAAGAATCATGGCAAATGGAAGGGTTGGTGTTAAAATCTGGTGAAGGACCTCAATCATGACCCAGACAGGTAAGTAATAAACATTGTTTCGGATATAACAAAACCAGGGAAGGTTAATCAGAGTATATCGATCTGAGAACATATAATACCAAAAAATGTTCTTGCAGCAGCTTAGCACAGTTACTGTTCCCAGCACCACAGCTGCCGTTTGTTCACTGCAATATTTGCATTTCAGCT
>NC_057738.1:44012942-44015874 GCF_004010195.1 Chiloscyllium plagiosum
CAATGCCTCTTTCTGATTGGAATAAAATATATTATCTTTGGGTCTGACTTCTTATCAATCAACCGACCTTGTGATGATATTCTGGAGAATTGGTCAAAAATTAATATCGGGCTAATGCCAATCACACTCAATTCACCATATACCCCACCTACACACCACCTTGTCCACCGGCGCTCCACGGACCACATCTCCAATGTTTGCACATGAGGAGGAACAGGGTCAGTTGTAGCAAACAGTATCATAGGGATAAGATGAACCAGTCTGTCATCATTCCTTCAAACCTGCACTATCTTTCACAGGCTGACCTGGTTGCATCTCGACCTCCGTATTACCACCCACTGAACTATGGGCCTTGACACAGTTGTTGTTCATGTGTATAGATGTCTGTGCCTTAACGATAATCAATGAGTCTGCCTTCTCCGCTCTGTGCCTAAGATCGTTCCAAAGACTCACAGCACGAAGAGAAAGAAAATAATCCTCCTTATCAGAATAATAAATCGGGGACATTTTTCTTCAGAAACAAAAAGTGTGTCGTGCGTGTGGACTCATTGCTGGGCTTTATTCTGAGTAATCAAAGTTGAGGGAACGACATGCTGTTGTAGCTGAATCCATTCCCACTGCAACATCATCAGGTAGTTTCCGTTGGAAACTTCTGATGTTTTAACTAAGATAGGAGATAGTTATATTTAGTGCAATCCTGAAACATTACACTCAATAAGTCATAGAGTCATAGAATCATAGAGATGCACAGCAATGGAAACAAATACTTTGGTCTAGCCTGTCCATGCCGACCACATATCCAAACACAATCTATTTCCAACTGCCAGCACTCATCCCATATCCCTCCAAACCCTTCCTATTCGTATACATCCAAATGCCTTTTAACAGTTATAATTGCACCAGTCTCCACCACATCCTCTGGCAGCACATTCCATACACGTTCCACCCTCTGCATGAACAAGTTGCCCCTCAGGTCCCTTTTATGCCTTCCACCTCTCACCCTAAATCTATGCGCCCTAGTCTGGTCTCCCCTACCCCTGGGAAATGACTTTGTCTATTTATCCAATCCATGCCACTCATAATTTTATAAACTTCCATTAGGTTACCCCTCAGCCTCCGAAGCTCCAGGGAAAACAGCCTCTCCCCAAATCTTAAATCCTCTAACCCGGGAAAAATCCTCGTAAATATTTTCTGAAGCCATTCATGATTCACAACATCTTTCCGATTGGAAGAAGACCAGAATTGCACGCAACATTCCAACAGTGGCCGAACCAATGTCATGTATAGCCGCAACATGACCTCCTAACACTTGTACTCAATACTTTGACCAATAAAAGAAAGCTTAAGAAACGCCTTCTTCCCTACCCTATCTACCTGCGACTTCACTTTCATGGAGCTATGAACCTGCACTCCAAGGTCTCTTTGTTCAGCAACACTCTCTAGCACCTTACCATTAAGTGACTAAATCCTGCTAAGATTTGCTTTCCCAAAATGCAGCAACGAACATTTATTAGAATTAAACTCCATCTGCCACTTCTCGGGCTATTGGCCCATCTGATCAAGATCATGTTGTAATCTGAGGTGGAAATGTAGGACCATGTGGGCGTATGACATTTGGAATTTAGGTGAAAAAGAGTTGATGTTACTGAGATATAACAGACCCAGAGAGAACTTGACAGGGTGTTCGCTGAGAGAATGTTTGTTTTTGTGCCAGTGAGATAAGGACGGAAATAGATATCAGCGAAGACTGCATAATTTTAGATGTTTGGTTGCTGAGAACGTCAACAGTTATGATGAAAAGGTCGGAGGAGCTGCAAGGTTAACAATTGTATGCATTTTGCCATTAAGATTAAGAGGTATGAGGTTACGGATCATTCATTAATAATAAGGGTTTTCCCAGTGACGTTGGAAATCAGTGTTTTTCCTTATCCAGAATGCTGCGCTATTTGTTGGCCTTCTTTTATTCAGGGAGCAGTGAAGGTTACTGAAGATTTTCAAGGTTGTGCCAGATATAAGTTCGATCGACCTGTGAATGGAAATAGACAGGGCATGATTGTTCGGCCACCATTTCATCAACCAGAATGTTTCCAAATTGTGGAATAGGCTTGTTGTTGTATCGAATTATTGATGACTGCTTCCACCTCATGTCATTTGTCTGATTCAGCCTCTTGATGCTGTTCTTGAGGCACAAGATAATGTCATCCGAGCAGTCTGGAATTTAGAATGAGAGAGGGGAAGATGATTGAGACCTTCCAAACAGTAACACAATAAAGGAAGAGAACATTCAACTCTTTTCAGCTTCTCCATAGGAAGGCGGAGATCTGGTTAGCAACCAGAAAAAAATGCGATAAATGTTTAAATTGTGACGGGTAGATATAACTATTGGATGCCTTCTAAGAATGGATCATCAACTGGTCAATCATTTGGATCAGAGAAATGCATGGGTTGGACCTCAATTCGCTAACACATGGCGGAAGTCTTTAAATAAATTATCAGTTGGAAGAAGAGAATATGAAACGTGATGTAGAACTGGCAAGTAACTGAGCTAACGTTGAGCCAAAACAGTACAATGTGAATTATGGAAAGGGTCCGTTTCGACAGAAAGGTATAAAAGAAGAGTAAACTGAGCAGTTTGTCGAAGAGAGTTTGGAAAATCTGGTGACATGAAGGGACTGGTACATGGGTCTTGAAAAATTGGAATACAGATGCAGAGAATTGTCAGAAACGTAAAAGGAAACATGCTGTTTTGTGCAAAAGATACTGAATTTAAACATAGGGGTATTTTTTTCTGAATGTATACAGAGAAACATGAGAATGACGAGAACGAGGGTAGGTCCAATCAAGGACAGTAGTGGGAGACTGTGTATTGAGTCGGAAGAGATAGGAGAGGTCTTGAATGAGTACTTTTCTTCAGTATTTACGAATGAGAGGA
>NC_057738.1:44017929-44031947 GCF_004010195.1 Chiloscyllium plagiosum
TTCTTGGAACAATTAAGCTAATGCGGAGCAATTTACAACTGGATTTAGAATAGCATGATTTCATTTTAACACAGACACCACGAGGACATTCGCTTTAAAAAGAGACACAGAAACTTAAATTTCAATTTAAAAGAGGGGATTTTCTCGCTGTCAAAAGAAATAGCACCGTGAGTGACAGCAGTTTTGATGCACTGGCATGGAGGAAGGAGCTGCGATAGAGTGATATAGAATGGAGAATATTCATTTGATCGACTTTTGGGATCACATAAGACGATTGTATGCTTCAACTCAGCGAAAGAAAATACGACTGAGCAGTGTAACAACAATCGAATGTTCTCTCTTTCTTTCTTTGTTACTCCTCACAGCAACGTCGGTGAGCTGAAAACATGTCATGTTGTTGGAAATTCTTAATGAGTCCGATGACGTTTCATTGAAATCGCCCTACCATATGTACAAAAGGGGAGGTGAACCGAATGTAGATGTCCGAGAATGAACCCCACACAGACAAAATATTGTCCGAAATTAATAACATTCTACTGCTATTCGTGACAATCTGACAGTTTTCGTTTTGTCAGTACTTTTTCCTTACTTCGACAAAGTGCTTCAAGTTAGCACTGCTTGGATTTTTCACGTCTGTGCTTGTACTGGCACGTGTGTGTGTGTGTGTGTGTGTGTGTGTCAGTTTTCGTTTTGTCAGTACTTTTTCCTTACTTCGACAAAGTGCTTCAAGTTAGCACTGCTTGGATTTTTCACGTCTGTGCTTGTACTGGCACGTGTGTGTGTGTGTGTGTGTGCGCGCGCGCGCGTGTACCTGTGTGTGCGTGGCTGCTTTAGGGTGCCTGTGTGTATCAGTGTGTCTGTGTGTGTCTCTATCTATGTCCAAGTGAGTTAATGTGCTTGTGTGCGTCTGCTCGTATATGTGTATCTGTGCCTGTGTGTGTGTGTGTGTGTGTGTGTGTCTTTGTCAGATTGTGTTTGAACATATGTGACCGGGTATGTGTCAGATTGGCTGTCTGTGTCGTGTCAGGGTGGGCAGATGTTTCAGTATTTATAGAATTGCATATTTATCAGCATGCTTGCATATTTGAAAAATGTTCATCAGATACCTTTGCACATTTGTTGAGGAAGCTGATATGTAAAATAAATTAGTTATGTACTACTGACGAAAGAAATCTGGCTGACTTTCTCTTCCCACTGAACCTGGCACCGTCATATAATTTGCTGTAACACTACTCTGTTCTGAACACTGGTCTCTGGACCTGAAAAGGGTCACTCTGTTTTCTCTGCACGGATGCTGCTAGGTTTGTGATTTTCCAACAGTCTCCGGGAATGCTTGTGGCCATGTCACAGGACATTTTACTTGAAAGATTGTTTTAGTGACTAGAGGATGGGTATCGAAAAGGAAAAATTAATCATTCCAAAATTCCGTGATACAGTTTTGAAGGATATGTGGTAATGATCATTGGAATGTAGAATTCTGTGGCTTACAAATTCTGTGTCTCCAAAGATTTTTGAAGCTCAGTTAATTTTTGACTGATGAGCGAAAAATGGATAACATGGATAGATAGAACTATAGGGCTAAGATCCCAAACGGAAGAGCCATTGTCTAAATGACTGAATGAAATTAGTCAAATCGTCAAATAATCTGCTCCTGGTCCTCGGTCCTACGTGCCTCTGTTTTATTCAGCCTTAGAATCTGCTTAATGTGCAATGGGAAATCGTTTCATATCTCGAACCTGTGCATCGAAACAAGGGATAAACTTTCAGAGCCTCTACAGACTGTTCTGTACCATGTCCTGTACGAGAAACTTTGCTTGGGAAACACAGGTTGGCCAGCGAAAGACTAACACATCCCGCTTTGCAGAGTTTCCTACCTCTCCAACTTCTACTCATTTTTTGGTCATACTGCCGGCTAATATTCAATGTATACGTAGCATCCATAAATACATAGGCTTAGTTTCACATACATTCTGATCACCCTCAATACAACATTTTACAACGCGACCTCCAGGAAAACAAATACTGCATGTCAGATAGCGTAATAAGAAAGTAACGAAAAGGAACATGGGTATGTCATTCAGTACCTGATCCACAACTAACATGATCTCCTGGAAGCCTCAAATCCTCATTCACGACTATTCTTCATAGTCATCGGTTCCTGACAGTTTGTAAACGTATCTGCGTTCTTTGCACCATATCAATTGTCTAGCCCTTTACGTCCATGTGTTAACGCATTCCAGGCATTGACTACCCTCTCCGAGAATAGATTTCTTTGAATCTCAGTTATAAATGAATGCCCCTTTTTTCTGTAAATGTGTCTCTCTAGTTCGATATTCTCCTTTGCATTGAAGTATTTAAGTATTTTCACTTTTAAACTTTCTCCGTACCTGGTATGTTTCATTGACATCAACCCTTATTCATCTCAATAACGATAAATGAAGTACTATGGCGTCCTTGACAGTCATCGCCCTCACTATGGGAACCAAATAATTGCATCAGTATTGTGCTTCGCTCTCCATTGAAGTCCCGGTGCTGCACTCTTGTCTTTGCACTTACATTTCAATGTAATAAGTGCATTTTTTATGCTTCCAAACAAAGTGAATGACCTTGTACTTTGTAACCTAAGCTCCTTTTGGAAAATGTTTGTGTACTCAGCGAACCAAGCTATTTCACTTTCCAAATTCCTTATACTCTCATCAAAACTTGCATTAAACATACTTTTCAGCATCATCAACCCTGGATACATCTCTTTTTACTGCCAAAGCTATGCCACATGTTCTGTATTTCAAATCCAATGCAAACTAAACAATCATCTCTCCCTTCTCTGTGTCTTAATAAACTGGCAATCCAAGCAAATAGACTGCCAAAAGATCCGAAAATGTGCAATAAACATTTATGTGTATGCGTTACCAAATGCCTTCTAAGAATCCCAATTCACTGTCGAAAGGTTCATATTTCATTCTATCTACTTGTCATATCTTCAAATGAATCAATGCATTTGTCAAACATATACTTTTTCACAAAATGAAGCTAACATTGTTTGATTGTTTCACACTTTTATAAATGCCAACCTTTTTTTGATCCATAGTAATGGTACTAGCATTTTCCAAAAGTCCAGTGCGAGGTTAGCTGGCTTTTACTTTCCTGATTTTTGTCTCTGTAGTTTCTGCAATAAAGGCATCACGTTTGGCACATTTTTCATCTACTGGTAATGTCTTGGACTCGAATCTGTTGCAGAACACTTCAACGAATGCCAGAAATATATTAACAGAATCTTCCGAAAAATAAACTCTGGAAACAGGCAACCGTCTCTCAGTGAATAGTTTGTCTGCACTCTCATTCTATTGTCCAATATATTCTCCCTCAACATGTGACAAGATCATGATTAAGTGCAAGAAGGTCTCCATGTTCAAGTGCAAGAATGATCTGTACATTATCCAGGCTTGGACTGACAAGCGGCAAGTAACATTTGTGTCACATAAAGGACCATCATTAATAAAGACAATCAATTCACCGCCCTTTGGTATGCGATGGTGTTACCATTCTTGAACCTTCACTATCAACATCCTGGGATTTACCATTGAACAGGAACTCACTGGACACTCCACAGAAAGCGAGTTTTTAGAAGGTTTGTAGCTTAGGTTGAGATTTTATATGTCGGTTTGCTCGCTGAGCTGAAAAGGTTCATTTCCAGACGTTTCATGACCTTACTAGGTAACGTCTGCTGAAACTTCCTGCTTTCTATTTATAGGTTTGGGTTTATTTGGGTTGGTCATGCCATTCCTTTGGTGATGTTATTTCCTGTGGTGAAGTCACTTCCTGTTTCTTTTCTCAGGGGGTTGTAGATGGGGTCTAAATCGATGTGTTTGTTGATAGACGTTTGGTTTGAATGCCATGCTTCTAGGAATTCTCGTGCATGTGTTTGTTTGGCTTCTCCTCGGATGGATGTATAATCCCAGTCGAAGTAGTGTCCTTCCTCACCCGTATGTGAGGATACTAGTGAGAGAGGGTCATGTGTTTTTGTGGCTACTTGGTATTCATATATCCTGGTGGCTAGTTTTCTGCCTGGTTGTCTTCTGTATTGTTTGTTACAGTCCTTGAACGGTATTTTGTAAATGACATCAGTTTTGCTCATTGTCTGTATTGGGTCTTTCAAGTTCATTAGCTGCTATTTCAGTGTGTTGGTGGGTTTGTGGGCGACCAAGATGCCAAGGGGTCTGAGTAGTCTCATTTGGACAAAGAAACCTCAGAAATTGCTTGAAAAGTACAGCAGGCTTCCTCCATCAGTGGAGAAAAATCTGTACTGTCTCCACATAGCTGCTGCCAGACCTGCTGTGTTTTTGCAGCAATTTTGGTTCCTGTTTCTGATTTCCAGCATCTGCAGTTCTTTAACATTTTTTTTTGTTTCAGGATTATTTTGTGCCTCCTTCACAGAGTAGTCATTTTAATCTGTAAGTTATCATCCTTGGAACAGGAAAATAGGTTCTGCTTGAATTTTGTGATCATCTGAAATGACTTTATTGAAGATGGATTTCCCAGTTGTGCTGTTCATCACAAAAGGTACCCTCCTATCAGCAAAAGTAGGACCCACCAGTGACAGGACTTGAATACCCGAGTCTTGTCTGTATTTTTTCAAGGGCTCTGGAGTCAGCAGAACTCTGCATATGGTACGCTTATTATCATTACTGTTTCCGAGAATGCTTAAGCTGATAGTTATGGTACAATGTGGTATGGTGTCTCAGTGGTTAGCACAGCTGCCTCATTGTGCCAGGGACCTGGGTTCAATTCCACCCTCGGGTGACTGTCTGTGTGGAGTTTGCATGTTCTCCCTGTGTCTGTGAGAGTTTCCTCCAGGTGCTCCAGTTTCCTCCCACAGTCCAAAGATGTGCAGTTTAGGTGAATTGGCCATGCTAAATTGCCCATAGTATTCAGAGATGTGTAGGTTAGGTGCATTAGTCAGAGAAAAAGTAGAGTAATAGGGTATGGCAATGGGTCTGGGTGGGATACTTTTTGGAGGGTTGGTGTGAACTTGTTGGCCTGTTTCCACACCGTAGGGTTTCTATTCTATTCTAATACTGCAGTGACACAGAAGCCACACTGTGATTCTGACTAGTGTCTCAGATAGCTGTCAAAGATCTCATGAATAATCTTGACAGAAGAATAGAAGAGTCATGATGCATAACCTGACCAATATTTGTCCTTTAAGCAGTATCACAAAAACAGATTATCTCCCCATTATCAGTTTGCTACTTGTGAGAGTTTGCTGTCTGTGAAATGGTTGCTGCGTTTCCAAATGACAACAGTGACTATACTTCATAGACATTTCATTGGCTGTAACGTGCTTTGAGACTTGAAAATGCTTTGTAATTGGGAATCGTTCTCTCATCTTTACGTGTTTTGCATTTTGATTGTTCAAGTATGGAATTTGAACACATTTCTTCAAATTTTACAGACTTTGTGTTTGTGTGTAATTGAATTTCATTTTTTTAAGAAAGTCATTAAACCTGCAAGATATGTTTATAAAAATTGTAAAATCTCATTGAATTTCCACATGATCACAGATTAGTGCAAGCAAATTTTATCCCATAAAAATCTACATTATTTAACTCCACAGCACCTTCAGAGACAGAGTATATTAGCAAAGTTATTTTTTCATGAATGTAGAATATTCACAGGAGCAATTAACATATCCCCATCGCAATCATGAAGGATTGAATATTGCGTTGGCTAAGATTGTAATTAGTGGAATAGCTGCTCCTCAGCAGTTGCCAGGGCTGAATTGTCTGTCTGGTGATTTAAATTTTTGGCTCTAGCTGCCAAGATTGGAGTGAATGAGATGGATGTGGATGGTTGGTTATGGGTAAGTTTGGATTGGTAAGGTTTTTTTGTAAAAAGTATGAACATCAGAAGAGCTTTTCATTGTTACTTTGAAAGATGACACATGAATTCATCAATAAAATATGGGCTGTTTAGCTTCACAGTTCTGGCTCTTATTCTGTCTGTTTGACTTTACAACAGTAACTACACCAACAATGTAATCAGACAGTGCTGGGAAACTCAGCAGGTCTGGCTGCATCTGTGGAGAGAAAGCACGTTTCAGGTCCAGTGACCTTTCTTCAGAACATTTCAAAAAGTACTTCTGAAATAACTCCACATAGATTGGTATCCGGTGACCAAACCACCCTTTATTTACATCAGCATAGTACATGGACTTTGCCCCAGCCAGCTCAGAGCCAATCCCAAGAGTGAGGAGACTCTCTGATATTCCAGTTTATATCTATCTGTCAGGCAGAATTCCCTAATTGGCCCAGGTTAACAACCCTTATCAGGGATCTCACACTCAATAAGATTCACTTGGCTTTCGTTTCAATCACTACATTTGCTGTAAATTATTTGCAACACCCAGTGGTTGTGAAAACTGTTTTACAATCATCACTACTCTTTCTTTCTGTCTGTTTCACCAACATTCCTGAGATGGAGGGAGCCTCGAGGATAGATTATTTCCAATCTTTGCCCCTACCTCTGAATCCAGGGGGCAAGCTTAGCAGTACAATGCTTAATCTCCATTTGGGAGAAACAGATCATATATCTCTAACATAATTAGAGGCAACAGATGAATCTTCAATAAGTTGCTGCATAAACACACAATAATATGGTACTAAAAATAAAGCTTAACGCTCTCACATAATTGATTTGTTTCACAAAATCACTCTTTCCCAAATGAAGTGAGTTCTCCTTCTTTAAAATTTAGTGTCTGAAGTTATTTTGGGCAGTGGTTAACCCGTGCTATTCGACGTGTTGGTCAATTCCTCACATAAATATAGATAAGCAGCAACAGCAGCAGAAATGATGCTAAAGAGGATTGTAATTCTGAATATGATTCATCGCTTAGTGCCTGTAGAAGGTTTACTTGTTTTGTGGTTCAATTTAAATGAGCTGACTGGAATGTTAAACTGCACTAAAGATACACAGAGAGTGCAAGATTACCACTGTGTGCTACAGTCAAGAGGGAGAGGAGAACTGAATTATTTCCATGCTCCTCCTTTCCTGTTTTCTAACAGGGTTGGGTTTTACATTTTTAAAGTTTTCTTTTGTTCCTTTTCCCTTTCAAAAAATAAGTGAAGGTGCATTCCCTTCTTTGTGAAGCCCAGTTAGAAATGACCCACAACAATTTTTTTTATTTTAACCTTAAAGTAAGGTTTATTACTACATTCAAAACCCGACTTAATGGCACATCCCAGAAAGAGGAAAATGCAAAACGGAAGGAGACAATTACAAACAGCAAAATACTTGAAATGAAAGTTATCAGAATTAGTCCATGTGAAGACTGGGTGCTGTAAATGAATGTTCAGTGAGGTTCTTTCAGTTGACTGTGTACAGATATCCCTTTTGCAGGAATTCAGATATAGTTGAATTGCTGGTGAAGATGTAGTAGTGGTAAATGTGGAATAGATTCATCTTGGATAAAAGACAAGTATACATCTAGAAATCAGAATTTTGAGAGATATTAAGATGAGAGGTAGGCATTACCTACACCTGGAGCTATGTAATGTCAGGTTTCACAAGCAGACTGATAAGGTATCGAAATCTTATCGTTGAAGATAGTTCAAAAAAACCCATGGAGGAAGTGATGGCCTAATGATTTTATCATTAGACTATTAGTCCCGAAGCTCTGCTAATGTTCTGGTTACCTAGGTTCAGATCCCATCATGGCAGACAGTGGAATTTGAATTCAATTTTTAAAAATATGGAATTAAGAATCTACTGATTGAATCTATTCTCAATTATCAGAAAGAAGCCCATCTGGCTCTCTCTTGTCATTTAGGGAAGGAAATCTGCTGTCCTCACCTGGTCTGGCCTAGATGTGACTCCAGACCAACAGCAATGTGTGTTCTCTCAAATGCCTTCTGTCCAATTAGGAATGTGTAATAAATGCTGGCCCTCATCCTAGGTATGAATAAAAAAATCATCAGTGAGGTGATTGGAGGTGAACATTCAATTTAACAAGGTGGGTTTAATTTTCCCTTATCAGAAACTATTATATTTTCTACTGGATAATGGTGGAGTCATTAACACAAAGTTTCAATTACCTCCTTTGTGCAGAACTGGCTGAGGTAGACATCTCCACTGACACACTCATTCGTTTGGCTGCACTGGTCCTCACCTTCAACAATTTCTCCTTCGAATCCTCCCACTTCCTCCACATGGGCATGTGCATGGGCCCCAGCTATGCCTGGCTCTTTGTTGGCTATGTAGAACAGTCTATCCTCCGGAGTTACACTGGCACCACTCCCCACCTCTTCCTCCGCTACATTGATGACTGCATTGGTGTCACCTCGTGCTTCCGCGAGGAGGTCGAACAGTTCATTAACTTCACCAACACATTCCACCCCGGCCTTAAATTCACTTGGACCATGTCTGACACCCCCTCCCCTTCCTGGATCTCTCCATCTCAATCAACGGTGACCGACACAACACTGACATTTATTACAAACCCATCGACTCACTCAGTTACCTGGATTACACCTCCTCCCACCTTGCCTCCTGAAAAAATGTTATCCCATATTCCAAATTCCTCCTCCTCCATTGTATCTGCTCCCAGGAGGACCAGTTCCACCACAGAACACACCAAATGGCCTCCTTCTTTAAAGGAGGCAATTTCCCCACCCACGTGGTTGATGATGCCCTCCAGTGCATTTCATCCACATCCCACACCTTGAACCCACCCATTCAACTGCAACGACAGAAACCCCCGGTCCTTACCTTTCACCCCACCAACCACCGCATACATCACATCATCTGCCACCATTTCCGCCACCTCCAAACGGACCTCACCACCAGGGATATGTTTCCCTCCCTATCCCTATCCGCTTTCCGTAAAGAGCATTCCCTCCATGACTACCTAGTCAGGTCCATGCCCACCAACAACCCACCCAGCACCTTCCCTTGCCACTGCAGGAATTGCAAAACCTGCGCCCACACCACCCCACTCACCTCCGTCCAAGGCACCAAAGGAGCCTTCCACATCCATCAAAGTTTCACCTACATCTCCATACATCATTTACTGTATCCGTTGCTCCCGATGCAGTCTCCTTTACGCTGGGAAGACAGGACGCCTACTCGCAGAGCTCTTCAGAGAATATCTCTGGACACCTGCACCAACCAACTCTACTGTCCCGTGGCCGAACATTTCCACTCCCTCTCCCACTCTGCCAAGGGCATGCAGGTCCTGGGCCTCCTCCATCACCACTCCCATTACCACCCAATGCCTGGAGGAAGAATGCCTCATCTTCTGCCTCAGGACCCTCCAACCCCATGGCATCAATATAGACTTCACCAGTTTCCTCATTTCTTCTCCCCCCACCTTACCCCAGTTCCAACCTTCCAGCTCAGCACCACCTTCACGACCTGTCCCATCTGTCAATCTTCCTCTCTGACCTATCACCTTTACCCCCACCTCCATCCATCTATTGCACTGTCAGCTACCTTCCCCCCCAGCCCCGACCCACTCCCCGATGCTCCTAGCCTCATTCCTGATGAAGGGCTTTTGCCCAAGACATCAATTTTCCTGCTCCTTGGATGGTGCCTGACCTGCTGTGCTTTTCCAACAGCACTCTAATATTGGGGTAGACATCTTGTCTGCTCGTCCTTTTTGGTTGGTTTGGCTGCAGTTTTGTACAATGCAAGGAACATTACACTCTGGGAGGTGATGATTATTATTGCTGAAAATGTCTGGAGGCAGTCAACTTTCTCATTCTGTGTTCAATAACAACCTATTTGAATATTTGGCAAGAGTCCATTAAAAAAATCTAAACAAAATAATACTGCTTTCCAAACACAAAACAGTATTTATCTCTTTCTGCCTTCATTATATTACACAAAATGAATGCATTGAGTGAGTTAAAAGCCAACTCAAATATTTCCCTTATTTTCACTTTTGTGAAGCAAAATGCATATTCATGACACACATTCCAATATTTATTTCAGAGTTTAACAATCATTAGTTATTAACATTATTGTAAAATTCAGTAGTCAAATAACTACAACCCATTTCAGGATCATACTGCAGCTAGAATCAAGAAATGACCAGTGCCTTCAGTTTCCCTGGTTTTCTTCTGCTGTGTATGCTTTCACCTTCCCTTCCTGACGCTGCCACTGGGGAGTAACAAAGATTTCTTATGATCCCAGGTGACGGTAACACTGGAAAAGTCAGATCCCAGAATGAGACTTGATTTGATAGCGCATATGTTCATTTCTTTTCAGTGATTTAACTGGTGAATAGTCATTAAAATATGTTCACATGAGGCTGCAGATGTCCTTTAACAATGGAACATAAGATTATTGCATCAGAATAAATCAAAATAAATGAAGCTACCTTTCGTACAAATACATGACAGAAATCTCTCCGTATAAATAATAACACACAGGTTCAACCTGCTTCCCTTGTGAATTTAACTCATGTTTTCTTTTACACTGAAATTGGAACAAAACCAACAGCTTTATTCTGTTCACTCAAACTTGAAGCACTTTATTCATTTAACAGAAGTTTTTCAGGTGCTTGATTACAGTTGTAAGTATTCTTGGAACTGAGATACTCAGGGTAGCTTTCCAGAATGATTTTCTGATCTTTAACTGTATTCACAACACAAAGCCACAGCCACTTGCCTTTCTTCTTAAAAGAATCCACATTCCAAAAATGATAATCAAAGAAAGCAGCTGACACTGGTATTTCTGTAAATAGGTTAGCCAGCTATTTTTTTTCCTGAAGAAGTGTACAAAGTCAGGCATCTCAATGCAACAAAGTACAGAAGGTGCCTTTAAACAGAGTGCTGTGAATTGGTGATTAGGGGAGTTAGGTTTGGAGGAGGAGGTGCTTATTTGCTTCTCTTGTTTTGAACTTTTTCACGTTCTGGAAATTGGTTCTTCCTCCATCACACAGAGATTTTCAATGTTTGATAAGTGCCTGGTAAGAGGTTAAGGTCTGTTGTATTACTAGGTTTGAAATTCATATGGGTTCCAGTGGTAAGGTTAATAAATTATGTCAAAATGAAAAATAAATTATTGCATGGAGTGTTACGTTTTTAATTAAAATAGATCAAGTATGGCAGGACAAGGGATGTGTTGGAGCAATGTGGGAACTCCTTGATGCAAGTATGATCCAGGCAAAAATGTCTGCAATAAACGTTTGCAGTTTGACGAATTTGGGTTAATTGGACAAATGAAAACATAGAAAGTAGGAGTAGGCCATTCTGCCTTTAGGCCTGCTCCATCATTCATTATGATCATGGTTGATCATCCAACTCAGTTCCTACTTTCTCCCTTTACCCTTTAGCAATAAGAATGCACTCCTTGAATGCACAGAATGTTTTGGCCTGTACTGCTTTGTATGACAGAGAATTCCACAAGCTCACCATTCTCTGGTTGAAGAAATTTCTCCTAAATGGCCAGCCTCTTATTCTTAGCTTGTAACCTCCTGCTTTTGGACTCCCTGCTCATCAGGATCATACTTTGTTTACTTTGTGTTTACTTTGTCTAATCCATTAGAGTTTTATAGGTTTCCATGAGATCACCACTCCCCCACCCCCCAACCCGTACTCTTTGAACTCCAGTGAATATAGTTTTAACTAACCCAGATTCCCTTCATGAATCAATCCCACCATCCAGCCATCACTCTGGTAAAGCTTGCTTCACTCCTTCCACAGCCAGAACATTCTTCCTTAGATAAGGAGTCCAAAACTACACATGATATTCCAGTTGGGGTCTCACCACAGTTGAAACTTTATTGCTAGAACAGCACAGCAGGTCAGGCAGCATCCAGGGAACAGGAGATTCGACGTTTCGGGCACAGGTCCTTCTTCCTGAAGAAGGGCCTGTGCCCGAAACGTCGAATCTCCTGTTCCCTGGATGCTGCCTGACCTGCTGTGCTGTTCCAGCAATAAAGTTTCAACTTTGATCTCCAGCATCTGCAGACCTCACTTTCTCCTCGGGGTCTCACCACAGCCCTATATAATTGCAGCAAGACATCTCTACTCCTATATTTGAGTCCTCTCATTATGAAGACCAACATACCATTTTACCATCTTCACTGCCTGCTGCACCTGCATATTTACCTTCAGCGACTTCAAGACACCTAGGTCTTGTTGCACCTCTCTCTTTCCTAATCTATCAACATGTAGATCATAACCTTCCTTCCTGTTTTTTCTCCAAAGTGAAGAACCTCCCATTTATCAACAGTACACTGGATCTGCCATGTATCTGCCCATTCACTTAGCCTGTCCAAATCACACTGAGGTATTTCTGCATCGTCCTCATAGCTCACTTTCCCACCCAGCTTTATGTCACCGGCAAACCTGGAGATATTTTACATATTGGTCCCTTATCTATATCATTATTACATGCTTTGAATAGCTGGGGTCCAAACACTGATCCATCTGTCACTCCATTAGTTACTGTCTGCCAGTCAAATGTTTGTTTTTAGGGGAGCATCAAGGCAAACCATATTTCAGGATTGCTTTCAGTGTTTGTTCCAGTTGCGAATATAGGGATCTTGCCCATGGTCCAGATCAGATTAAGGTGGGTGGACTCAGGAAAGAAGTATGAATTGAAATTTTAAAAATAAATGAAGCTTTCAATTTGACCATAGCATGTTTAAAATTTTAATAAGACCCACTTTGATGTAGGATTTACCATTTTAAACTGACAATACAATAAACGTACTAATGGTGGCAGAATGTACAATACTGTTGCCATCAACAAATTTTTTGTACAAAGGGTTTGAGAAACCCATAACCAATTGAAACAAGAGCATTTTTGGTCGAATAAATTAAACAAGTTAAGCTTCATTTTCTTATGTAAATTAACATCAATTGAAATAGTACGTTCCTTCACTGATTGGTTATGATATTGTTAGCAACATATGATGTAATTTTGTATGGGAATAAAAGCATCCACAGCTGAGTAGACCCCTGAGACGATTGAAACGTGAACTTCACATTCATCCAGAGCACCAGATAACTGTTCCGAATATTAGTTAATTACCAGGTGGCACATTGAAACATTCATTTAGTATCAGAGGTTCTGTTCACTCTGCAAAAAAAATAATTAAACATTCATTTGGAAAGAATTACATGTTCAGCTCATCAAATAATTGTGCTCAGAATTTTACACTTCGACATAATTGACATTGAATGCTAAACAATGCCCTTCCTGAGTGAGTGCAGTCCTCTCACATCACTCAATACAATGCAAGATCAGCATTTTGGCTCCATGCTACATTGTACCGCACTGAATCACTACCGACAGTGACTGTTATCCCACAGTGAGGCACACACTTCATTGACTTACATAGAATCTATAGCACAGAAAAAAAGTCATTCAACTGAGAATTCCAAGTGTTGTTCTCCTTCTATCCCTCTTCATTGAATTTATCAGTACAATCATCTCTTCCTTTATTCCTCATGTCCAGAGTAACATCACCTTGAATGTATCCAATGAATGCATCTCATTGTAAGTCCTATATCTATGTCAAGATGAATGTGGAGTGACAGTGCAGTATGCAGGCTCCTGCCCAGAGCTCATTTACTCCATCTGCTTGGACATATTTCCTTCTTTCAATGCTCTTCTTTCTTACTTTAATCTGTTTACCTTTTGTAGAGAGTGGGTTTGTGTAGCGTGGGGGTGATTGAGCCGACAGGCAGCCCAGGGGGATTAGAGAGTGAACAGGCAGCCCAGAGAGTTAGAGAAAGAACAGGCAGCCTGGGGGTGGTTAGAGAGTGAACAGGCAACCTTGGGCAGTGGGTAGAACAGGCAGTGCAGGGATGTAGAGAAAACAGGCAGCCCAGGGTTGGGGATGTGTTGGGGGGGCTGCAGTTAGAGAGAACAAGTAGCCCAGGCAGCCTGTTCACTCTCTAACCACCCCCCTCCCCAGGCAGCCTGTTCACTCTCTAACCACCCCCTCCCCAGGCTGCCTGTTCACTCTCTAACCACCCCCCTCCCCCGAGCTGCCTGTTCACTCTCTA
>NC_057738.1:44032156-44034870 GCF_004010195.1 Chiloscyllium plagiosum
CTGCCTGTTCACTGTCTAACCACCCCCCTCCCCGGGCTGCCTGTTCACTCTCTAACCACCCCCCTCCCTGGGCTGCCTGTTCACTGTCTAACATGCCCACGAGAGGAGATTGAGTCAACACGGGGAGAGGGATTCGATTGTGGTTGGGAAGCCCAGCACAGAGGAGCTCGAGCCTTTGTGAAGATTGTGAAGGCAGGATGGCTAAGCACTTAAGAAGGAACAGAGTGTTGAACTTTTAATGTTATTTCTTTTTTTTCCTCTAATTTGTTGCTAAGATTTTGTGCCTAGGTACCTTTGTATCCAAGATGGTGCCAGGGTTGGTGACTATGCGCACTGAACTGGAGTACATGTGACAATTAAACCTAATGTTTAATGTTCCTTATAATCACCACCTTTGGGTAAGGAGTGTCTTCTGAATTCCTATTTGGTTTCTTTTTTTCATTGTCAGTCTCTGGTTTTGCTCTTCTCCGTTCTGTATCCACTCTGTCAAAGGCTTTCATCATTTTAAAGACCTCCAGTATGTCAGTCCTCAGCCTTTGTTTACTTTTGAGAGAAAAGAGCACCCAGCCTATTAATCCTTTCCTGGTAAGTATTATTTCGCAGCTCTGCTAGCATGCTTGCAAGATTTCACTCTCCCATACCTTTACATCATTGTTATCACCTGGTGACCACAACTGCAGAGTTAAGGGCAGAGACTCGCTCTATCTACCTTACTTAACTGGAGAAGCCTAGTCCTGTCAACTCATCTACAAATTACTAGTGAAGCTTAGCTGCAAGCAGCATGATCTCCTAATGAGAGATGAAAGATTTAATGTGGAGCTACTGCAATATGTGGAATTGAAACAAAAACGAGAAATTAAGGAGGACAATGCTTCATTTGATTTCGTAAATATATTTCCCAGAGCTGTATGGACTGAGAGGGCTCCTTAGTTTTAGATTCAGGAACAGAATCATAGAGTCATATATAGCATTGAAATAGACCCTTCACTCCAACTAGTCCACATCGACCATGTTCCCAAACTAAACTAGTCCCACGTACATGCTCCTGGCCCATATCCCTCTAAACCTTCCACACTCATGTACTTTTCCAAATGTCTTTTGTGTGTTGTAACTGTTCCCACATCTGCCAATTCTTCTGGCAGCTCATTCCACACACAAACTACTCTCTGTGTAAAAAACATGCATCATTGTGTCACAATGGCCCATTTCTATCATTCACTTTGCCCAGGGAAGCTGAGTTATTTCTTCTTCATTATTGCAACATTTTCTCCATGCTTAGCCATGGTAGGAGTAAAGTGCAATGCTTATTAACACAAGTGTTTTGATCAGTTATAACAAGTTAATGATGGAGAGGTGGTGTCATAAAAAACATAATTAGGGAGTGTTGCATATCAGGTGATCCATTTAGCATCTCTGTTGATTATTTAGTGGGATTTTGTACTTAACTAGCATCACCACAAGTTTCCTTTTAATTCTAGACCCCAACCATATCATTTACACCCTCAAACAGTGTACCTACTTGTTGAAATAAATTGGGTTACAGTATTACCCTTTTTTTGAATTAAGAATTGAAAAACAATTAAGAATGGACAACAAATACTGACTGAGCCAGAAAGTCCTGCAGCCTGTGAAAGAAAAATGTCCAATGGAATGGTTTTAAGGAACTCTACAGTAAGATTTGCAAGATTATTTTAAAATAAAGGGGATTTGCTGTTTTGTCTCCTTGATATATATCATAATTTTCTCCATTTTCTTTCTCTAATCCTGTACATTCCTTGATTTCCAGATTTGTCTGGACATGTTGGTCCCATCCTTCACCTTTGAGAATATATTGACCTTCCACTCACATGTTACTCTTTTGAACCATTCTCAATGCTCTGATATAGATTTTTCTGCAACGAGACTTTCCCAGTCACTTCGGCCCAATCCTGTCCTAGAGTATTAAAGTGGGCCTACTGTCCCTGCGAAATCTTTACTTCTGATCAGTCTTTATCCTTTTTCACACTACCTAAAATCTAACTGAGTTATGGTTAATGTCACTGAAAAGTTCACTTACTGACACCTACCTCAGCTTGCTTCCCTAAAGTTAAGCCCAGCAATCGTGCTCTCTCTCTCGAAGGATTTCCTACACATTGTCCTAAACGTTTTCCTGAATTCCACCCAGTCTAAATGTTCTACATTTTGTGTATCTCAGTTAATATTGAGGAAGTTGCAGTCCCCTACAATAATAACATGATCATATTTACACTTCTCTGCTATTTGCCTATGTCTCTGTTCTTCTGCCCTTCCTTGACTGTTTGGGGGTCTAAGGGACAGCCAGCAAACTGATTGCCCTTTTTGTTTTTAAGTTCTCCCCTTATGGCTTCAGTTGAGGAATTTTCTAAAATATTATATCTCCTAATATAGAATTGACTCCTTGATCAGTATTGCAACAGCACCTCCTCTCCTAAACATTCCCAAATTGCCTGATGGTTGTATATTGACTCTTCTTCTCCTCAGATGCTGCCTGACCTGCTGTGCTTTTCCAGCACCACACCTTTCCACTCTGATCTCCAGCATCTGCAGTCCTCACTTTTTCCTGATGATTGTTTGTATTGAGCTACCAATTCTGTCCCTCCCTCCCTCAACCATGTTTTGTGATAGTAATGAGGTGTAATGAACATACTCATCAGCAAGACTCTTTCCATTCAAATCAGTGCCATTGAGCCTCTAGG
>NC_057738.1:44038246-44163391 GCF_004010195.1 Chiloscyllium plagiosum
TTACACAGTGTGATGTAACTGAAACTTAAAAAAAAGGGTTTTGTGATTTACACATGAAAGAAGTGAAACTGTCACTGTATTCTAACAGATGAAAGGCTTAACAGACAATCAATTCTTCAATGTATAATTTCAGTTACATCACACTGCAAATTTTTGCTATAAATTCTGTGTTATGATCGAGCCCTCCACAATCACCTGATGAAGGAGCGTCGCTCCGAAAGCTAGTGTGCTTCCAATTAAACCTGTTGGACTATAACCTGGTGTTGTGTGATTTTTAACTTTGTACACCCCAGTCCAACACCGGCATCTCCGAATCATATTTAAATGATGGAAGACTCTGAGATTCCTTTCTATGCTAACTGCCAGTCTCTTTCCGTAATCCATCTTTGTTTCTGTTATTTGTTTTTTCACATCCCTTCTGAATCTTTTCTATTCAAGTTGGTTGTGAAAGGCTTACGCACGAAATGCCAATTCTTCTGCTCCTCGGATACTGCCTGAAACATTGTGCTTTTCGTGCACCACGTTCTCAACTGATCTCCAGCGTCTGCAATCCTCACTTTCTCCCTGCATTTGTTACCTGTTGGTTATCATATGTACATTCTATGATTCTATGATAATTTCTTCTTTATCTTTATACCTGGCTCCTTTGCCATCCATAGAAGAATTTGTTTGCCCTATCTTTCTTTTTTTCAGTGGATATACCCTGAATATTCCTGAACTGTCTCTACTTTGAAGTTAGCCCACTACTCAGCTGTTTGTCTCTATTTACAACCCGTGACTGTAACTTATTTCTTCCCATTCCATTCTTTCCCCTTTGAACTGTTTTTCTTCCAGTTAATTATTCTCAATCTAAATTATTCCTTCTCAATTTCCATAGTCATCCTAAATCACACTGACATTAATAAATTGTATTAAATGGCAGAGCAGGCTCAAGGGGATGAATTGCTTATTCTTGGTCCTAGTTGTTCAGTTCATGATCCACTCAGCATGAACCATAAGACCCTAAGATCATAAGGTATAGGAACAGAATTAAGTCATTTGGCCAATCAAAGTAGGGACCGTTCAGGAATAGTCAAGATATGTGACCTGAAAAATAAAGGTAGAGCAAACAAATTGCACATCAGGTGTCAAAGGAGATAAAGGTGAAGAAGAAACTACATTATTTACATTGAATATGCATTTCTTTGTCATTCAGCGTTTTTTTAAAAAAGTCACAGATTAACAATTAGCATTAAATCCCTTAAAAAGAAAGATAGAGCAAACAAGTTCCTCTATGGGTGGCAAAGGAGATAGAGCTGAAGATGAAGAAGAAATTATCATAGAATCATAGAATGTACTTATGATAACCAACAGGTAACAAATACAGGGAGAAAGTGAGGACTGCAGATGCTGGAGATCAGTCGAGAATGCGGTACTGGAATTGTTTTACAGAAGCAATAACTATTTATTTCTAGAACCCTGCACTGAACTTTATCCCCACCACTTGCCACAAAGGACCTAGTTATGCCACACAATGTCCCGGGAGTTTGAAACAATAGTAGTTGGATCTTTAGGGCACAACACTTGCTAAAACTATTTTTGTGGCAAAATCAAGTTGAATGTTATTTTTTAGGCTGTATTTTATTTCCACTGGATTTTGAATTCCTTTTTAGAAAAAAATAAGATTGGGAATTGTCTGGTGGGTCTTTAAATATGGTTAAATGCAGTAACTGAGTCACATGTTTGTCTTGGCTTCTCCAGGTTCCTCATTAGATGTTAGTTGTTAAAATTATGTTATTATTTGCAAATGAAATAACTCTTTTTTGTTACAAAATTGCTTGGAGTCTTGGTTAACGGTATAAAACTATGATTGCTATTAACAAGGCATTCTCAACTGGTTGAGTGCAAAATAACTTTAAATCAACTGTACAATTTCAATCTGCAGGTAGAATCTGTTCCTCTACTTGTATCGATCCAACCTCATGGCTTGTTTGTAAATGCTCAAATGGTTCAAGCCAAAGAGTACCTTTGAAATAAGGTACCTACAGGCACAAATACATACAATATAATATTTTGATAGTTGTTTACATTTTCACTTATATTTGAGTAATTATGTGGTGTAGTGACAGCATTTAGTATTTTACGTACATTATTTTAAATCAGTGCATCCCAATTAACAGCACTTTCTGAAAAATGTTCCTGCATCTCCCCTTGCAACATTTTATTTCATTCTACAGTAGACCATATTGAGGAAGTTGGTGAAATATTTTGATTTTTTTGTGCAATGGACTCCAAACGGAAACCTATTCTTGTCTATTTCTTTTTTCATGTCATTGAGTTTATCTGGAATGTGAGTGGGAAGTACAAGCAGTACAACGAAATCAGGGAATAAAAATTGTTAACTTTCATTCACTTCAATGCCACAATGCATACTTTCAAAAATTACAGTAATGCCATTTGCTATTGCATAAGGTTATAGTAAAATGCAGTTACCAACACTGCAATTACTTAAAACTGATTTTAACTCATGCAGGATAATTTCACAATGATTAAATTTGCACCACTAAACCATCCAAATTGATTTCTTATTGATGATTAAAAAAATAAATATTAAAAAGTTACAGGTATTTGGTTTGCTTTTAGTTAACATATGAAACCATTTGGAACATTCTGTCATTGAGGGAAGTGCATAGTGGAACGACTTATAAAACTTTTCACTGTATTTTTCGTGGAAAAGCACACATGACATTAAATTTTTATTCTATTCTATGCACTTATGATAATTATTAGTAGGAAATACAGTTGAGAACTTCTGGACCACCTCCAATGCCAGCACATCTTTCATCATTTATGGGCCCAAAACTGTTCGCAATCTTCCAAATTCACTCTGACTAGGTCTGACAGAGCTACCTTTCTCCTCATTGAGGTATAACTTGTCTCTGATGTGAAGTCATTTATGAAAGACCAGAATAGAAATTTTGAAGAGATTATAAGTCTTTCTCAATGTTTGAAGTCTGTTCAAATCTGTCAAGGTTGGGCTAATTGTTTGCATATCACCATTTACTCTGCCATCTACCATAATTAGGTTTCCTTGCCAAATTTGAATTTCATTCCTATAGCATTAATGTGAAGCACGCTTGTAAGTGAAAAAGGTAGCAAATATTTTATATGCCTTTTCTCTAATATTTTAATCTAGTAACATATACTATTATTAAATTCACAAACAATGCTTCCTATGATTATGCATTCAACTGACAATATGTTCGTAAGCTATGCTCAGCATAGCTTATCTGGTCAAATAGTTGTGATTCTGTTAATAGTGAAATTTCACTAGAGGGAAACTAGAAATGTTACCGATAGATTAGCTTCTTGGTCAAGTAGCTGGTATTTTTTAAAATAGTTCAAAAACACGGGGCAATCTAACCATTCATTTTCAGGTAAACGTCATGCTCTGCCCTAAGGGACAATATTCACTCTTAACATTCGCAGTTTTAGATACTGCCTTAAATCAACCATTAGGATCAGTGAATATTGCATCAACTTGATTTATCCAGCTGACTTTATTGTGAGAGAGCAGCTTCACCAAGCGAACAAGAAGCTAGCTAAAGTGCAAGTTTAAATAAGCCAATGCCGATTTGGATGAAAGTGAAAGGGGTATGAGATCAAATCATATTTTATGCCATCTGAGAACAGTTCAATAAAATAGTGGTGTCTTATTGCCACATGAGCTGATGTGAAGTCAAACAATCAGAGGCACAGTTGTTTGGAAGGGAGCTTGTTAGTACTTGCCTTTCCGCAGTACACCCTCTGAAAGAGCCCAGCTGTAAATATAATATTGAAAGGGTGCCTATGTTATAGCTGGATTATCAGAGAGTACAGTTAATTAATACAAGTCAGTAGTTGCACCTTTGGGCAACCTTTTAAAGAGTACAATGGACAGAACTCTTTCCAACTGTTCTGTACAACTCTAATGAACTGAATTGAATGAATAGAAATCCAACAGTGAGTAACACTCCATCAGTGCTTTTCATTTCTACTGTCTGTTGAATCAGTGAATTGGCAAAATTGGCAGAAAAGCTGAGAGAAGCCGAACACACTACATCTCCTCAAGGGCTTGGTGGCAATTTGTATGAAATCAGTTATCTTTTTTCCCTTCTGTGATATTTACAATGCGGATGATTTTTAAGCCCCAAAGAGCTTCTCAGCAGCTAGCTGCCTGTTACATTAGAGGTCCTATAGGTACAGCATTTCAAAACAAGAGTTCAAAAATAGCACCATTTCTTGTAGCAGGGTCAATTATGCATTGTCTGCTCAGGATTAATGCAAAAGCAATGTTCAAATAATAACAAGCACTTTAGAAACAGAACAAGCTAGGAAGTGCATAATAGTAAACCGATGAATGGAGACTTCTTTTTGATACTTCAAAATTAAACTCTGAAATGGAACAGATAACTGCATTGATAAATTACATTATAAGTGACTAACTTATTTTGGTTCATGCTAATTAATTCTGGTATTAAGATGTTCAAAGATTGATTTCTACTCATTTATCTATTCCCCAAATTTCAGGCATTGTGTGAAGTGTTATGTCTTAACATTCACAATTGCAGTTCAGACTGACAAGAAAATTATTGTAGTCAGTCTATTCAAACATCACTAAAACTAATATTAAATCATTCTCAATAATGTAGAATTATTCTGTTGGTTAAACATAGTTGAACAGAAAGACAATTAATAGGAACTGTGATCTTTTTACCAATGTGTGCTGTAAATCAGATACATGAAGGCACAAAATAAATATCGAATAAGAAAAGACCTTTAATGTCCAATCAACCCAGTAACAACATACTGTCAATCTTTTGAGTTTAAGCTCTAGTTGCAAGGGTGGAGTATGTAATCTTGGTTTGACATGCCAGTCCAGTACTGAAAAAGTGCTGCATTTCTGGGGAAACCTTCTTTCATTAATTCAAAACTAAGGTTGCATCTAGCTTGTGATTTAGAGGATGTGAAAGAGTAAAGCTGAAGAAGCTATTTATGTTCCAAATGTGGACCGTTGACTTGAAGGAATGAAGGTGGGAACTTTTATTGGAAGAACAACCAGCATGGAACAAAACAAAAGTTCTGCCAGCGACAAAGATGTCAGAAGTGAAGGTGGAGCAGAGAGTTGAGAAATTAATAGTTGAAGAAATATTGTGGTGAATGAAAGGCTAAAGTCTAATTTATTGGGAGTTTGAATGGTCCTTTGTTACTAACTGAATACTTGACAAGGATTGAAGCAGTAGCATAGGAGGTTGGAAAGGGGCAATGTGAATTCGATGGAGAGGGATACAAGGAAATAGTTGAAGAATCGCTTTACAGAAGAACACAGGAAGTGGAAGCAGGAATAAACCATGTGACCACTTGAACCTGCTGCATCATTGAAGAAATTATGGCTGATCTAGCTGTTGTCTCACATTCAATTTCCTGTTTGCACCTGATATTCCTTGACTTCCTTGTCGATCAGAAATCAAACATAGCCTTGAATAAATTTAAAGGCTAAACCCCTCCATTAATTTCCATGAATTCCACACTTTGACAGCAAATAAAATCTTCTCATCACTTTCTAAAAAGGGACACCACTTGTTTATAAATTATGTCCCTAGTTCAAGCTTCCTGTGAAAGAAAACACAAACACCGTACAAACAGCCCTGAATATCTACCTTGTCAATATATATTGATGAAATTGGATTTAGTTTTATTTACTCAATCATCTCTCTTGGAACCATATTTGTATTCTAACCTTCATGAAACTCACTCTAAGGCAAGTCTATAATATTTTGATATGGAGACAGAAATTGTACACAATACTCCAAATGTCACCAGAATCCCATATAATGACAGCCAGATTTATTATTGCTATACGCATCCCCTTTGGATATAAAGATTGGATGAGCATTGAGGCTGGGAAGATGGCAAGGTTGGATCATCAATGTGGGTGGCCAAATTTATACAATGAAGAGGAAGGCAACGGGTTTTCTAGGGAAGAGATGGACAATGGAGCTGAGATGGAGTTTGAAATCACTGAGAATGAGTGAGGAAGAAAGGTTGGAGTGAAAGGGATTACCTTATGGGACAGTGCAAAGTTATGAATGAATGAACGAATGAGTATTTTTCTAAAGATTTTTAAAAACCCTTACCAGGAATAAATGGCTAATTTTTAAGTTGATCAGTGGGGAAGGCAAGGATCAATGCTTTGGCCCCAACAGATTACAATCTAGATTAGTGATTCAGTCAATGAAACCAATTAGGTTATTTACAATTTTGAGGATGACACAAAACTAGATGGAAATAATCCTTGCTGTGAGGATGATGCGAAAATGCTTCAAGGCAATTGGGACAGGCTGAATAGGCAAGATCATGGAATATGATGGGATATAATGTGGATAAGTGTGAATGATGCATTTTGCTTGGAGAAACAATGATGTAGAGCATTTCTTAAATAGTGAGGGGCTGGGATGTGTTGACCTCCAAGAGGACTTCAATCACTAAAAGCTAACATTCACCTGCAGCAACCAATCAGGAAGGCAGATTGTCAGAAGTTACATGACACCAGGTTATAGCTCAAGAGGTTTATTTAGAATCACAAACTTTTAGAGTGATGGTTCTTCATCACCTGATGAAGGAACAGCACTCGGAAAGCCTGTGATTTTAAAGAAACCTCTTGGACTATAACCTGGTGTCATGTGACTTCTAACTTTGCCCAGCCCAGTCCAACACTTGCACCTTCACATGAAGGCAAATAATATGCTGGCCTTAACATAAGAGGAGTTTTGTATCTGAATAAAGATGTCTTGCTTTAGTTGAATAATGTTGAACTTTACCTGAACTATTAGAATAGAATAGAATAGAATAGCAACTTATTGAGACAGTTCTTGACCCCTTACAGAGAGGAAGGAAATACTTGCTTTAACAGCAAAAACAGAAATTGCTGGAAACGCTGTACAGGTCTATCAGCATCGATGGAGAGAAATCAGAGTTAACGTTTCACGTCCAGTATGCCCTTCTTTTTTTGCTAATGAGGCAGTGCAGTGGAGGGTCGCCAGATTCCTTGGATGGTGAGACTGTGGACGAGATTGAAAAGACTAAACATATGTGGTCCAGAGTTTAGGAGAGAGAGAGAGATCAATTGATGAAAACTTTTCAAATTCCTAATATGGAAGGCAGGAGAGAAGCACAGAGGATGTTTCTGGAGACTGTGGGGTCTAAAACTGGGGACACAGTGTCCAAGTAAGAGACAGGTCCATGAAGATTGAAATGAGGAGCAACAATTTCTCTCAGAGAATGGTGGGAGAAATCTTTGTTATTTCTTACCCCCAGAGGGTCTGGGAACTTAATATTTGAGTATGTTAAAGACAAGAAACAATAGATTCCTACTTACTGATCACATTGAGCGATATGGGGATTGTATAGAAAAAGGGTTTTGATTTGAAAATCTAGAATAGTGGAATAGACATGAGGGGCTGAATAGCTATTTATGTCCAAATGAGGAAACGCAGGTGGGCAGGATGCATATGTGGCATGGGAACAGAGTCATGAATGGACATGGAACAGGTGGAAGGATGCATTTTTATAAGCGGGCATGATTAGCCATGAAGTGGGTGAGTGCCAGGTTATAGACAGGGCATAATACATGTGTTGGGTTGATGGCTACAGGGCTTTACTGTTTTTTATAGCTGGGATGGAGCAGTCCCAGCAAATCATTTAAGAGTACATAAATCAGAAAATGCTGAGAAAATCAGCAGATTAGATTCCCTGCAGTATGGAAACAGGCCCTTTGGCCCAACAAGGTCACACCGACCCTCCGAAGAGTCATCCACCCAGATCCATTCACCTACATTTACTCCTGCCTAATACACCTAAAACTATGGGCAATTTAGCATGGCCAATTCACCTGACGTACACATCTCTGGACTGTGAGAGGAAACTGGAGCACCCAGAGGAAACCCACACAAACACAGGGAGAATATGCAAACTCCACACAGACAGTCGCCTGAGGTTAGAATTGAACCCAGGTCCCTGGTACTGTGGGGAAGCAGTGCTCACCACTGAAGTCACCAAGCCACCCAGATCTGGCAATATCTGAAGATTCTCCTGGTTAGAAATATAAGATCTTGTTTATTGCTCTATATGCCATTTCCCAGGCAATTCAAAACTCAGACATAATTTTTCAGGAACAATATGCAGGCACTGATTTGTCAGGGCCCACTTGGCTCCAGCCAGCACTGAAGGTGTACGAGGGGGAGGGGAGAGGGTAAGTGTACACTATCAACACCCCTCAGGTGAGATTCTCCTGTGTTTCTCAACTCCACATACAAAAAAAATCTTCAATTTCTGAAACATTTTGGGGCTTTAGTCAGTTAAAAGGTTTATGGACAGAAAGAACAATTAATTAGCCAGCTCCAACCCTGCAAATGATGACCATTCCTCATCCTTTGTGCTATTTGATGCCTCTATCAGGATGCAATATTGGGTAAGATGTGTTTGAGATAGGAGGAATGAGGACAGGAAACTTTGTATTTGCATTATCTTGGGCCTATCTAGTGATTACTGATTAAGTATATATCACCATGGAATATCTGCAGAGGAGTCACTGTTATTAGATAACAAGAGAGTTTATTACATGGTAGCAATAGGAACAACTACGGCTGGTCAGGCTGAATGATTAAGACCTTATGTAGCTGGTACAGATACACTTGTTCCTCTGAAAGTTAAAGTACAATTCTTATCCTCTCCCTGTAAACTGTGTAAAATGGCTGGAACCAACTGAACCATAGAACAACAGAATACTTACAGCTAGAATGTGGCCACTCAGCCCATCATGTCTGCATTGGATTCAAACAACCCTGGCCTAAATGCACAGATCTTTGACTTGTTACATTCGTTATGGTGTCATTTGTCTTACATATATAAGATAAGAGGAAAAAAAAGAGTTTGATTTAGCCACTTAGTACCTTTAATGTAACAAGATAAACAATAGCACCAAGGGCACGTGATTCATCCCTCATGCCTGCTTTACTAGTTAATAAGATTGTGGGTAGTTTTCCACCTTAACATCACTTGCCCCATTCTCCCCATGTTCCTTGGCTCCCCGATATTAATTTACAGGAAAATATTACCATAATGTAAACATTCAATGCTTAAAATTAAAACCTGGGCAAACAGAAAAAAATAAATTCTACAGTTGAACTGTGGGATTCAAGGTGGTATTAGACAATTAGTTAAATAGACAAGATGTTCGAGGGTCATGGGGAAAAAGGCAGAAGAATGGCACTAAATTATGATGCTCTGTCGAAGAGCCATTGCCAATACAATGGCCCTGAATGGCCGAGTTGTGAACTATAACAATTCTGTGATACATAAACCTTGACGGTCTGATTAGCCTGAATATCAAGCTCAGGATGGTTGTGTTTCCCAACATTAAAAACTGATTTTTAAGTAACATATTTGAAGTGTCCAACCACTATGTTCATTAAATTAGTGAGCATGTCTTTTAAGATTAGATTCCCTACAGTATGGAAACAGGTCCTTCAGTCCAACAAGTCCACACTGACCCTTCAAAGAGTAACCCACTCCCCTACCCTATATTTAACCCTGACTAACAGTGTGGGCAATTTAGCATGGCCAATTCACCTGACCTGCACATCTTTGGATTGTGAGAGGAAACCCACACAGACCCGGGGAGAATGTACCAACTCCACACAGACTCATCCATGGTGGGACTTGAACCCAGGCCCTGGCACTGTGAGGCAGCAGCGTTAACCACCGAGCCACCATGACTTGACAGTTTCAAAAGCATTCTTCATTTTGAGCAACAGGTTGTTATACTCTCTAATAATCAGATTGTCTAATTATTGGCGCAGGAGTGCAAAATGCCAATAGCTCAGCAACCTCAGGCAAAGCAAGAAAACACATCATTCACACTTAGCAAATTCACCACAGATTCACAAATTGAGCAAGTCTCCCCCTTGAGGTTTTATCCATAGTTGCAGTAATCCTGGTCCATATTGACTCCTCTAGTTGTTGACTGCTGAAAGGCAATGATTCCTGCTCTGTGCTGTCTACAAAGGTTTAATGAGAAAAGGGACAAATCTATGAAATATGTTGAGCCTCACTCAAGAGCATTGACAAATGTTCTCACAATGCTTTTCATCTTGAAATCTCTCTCAGGCAGTGTTGTTTTAAGGAACTCAATCCTTCTTTCTGTAGCATGTTGACTGTCACTTTGGAACAGAGTTAAAAATCACAACACCAGGTTATAGTCCAACAGGTTTAATTGGAAGCACTAGCTTTCGGAGCGACTACTCCTTCATCAGGTGGTTGTGGAGGACACAATTGTAAGGCACAGAATTTATCGCAAAAGTTTACAGTGATGTAACTGAAATTATATATTGAAAAATACCTTGATTATTTGTTGAGTCTTTCATCTGTTCGAATACCATGATAGTTTCACTTCTATCATGTGTAAATCACAAAACTTTTTTTAAAAACTTTTTTTGTAACTTTAAAAAAAATCATTTTGTGATTTACACATGAAAGAAGTGAAACTATCACTGTATTCTAACAGATGAAAGGCTTAACAGACAATCAATTTTTCAATGTATAATTTCAGTTACACCACACTGTAAATTTTTGCTATAAATTCTGTGTGTTAGGATTGAGCCTCCACAACCACCTGATGAAGGAGCGTCGCTCCGAAAGCTAGTGTGCTTCCAAATAAACCTGTTGGACTATAACCTGGTGTTGTGTGACTTTTAACTTTGTACACCCCAGTCCAACACTGGCATTTCCAAATCATGACTCTGGAACAGTGTTAATTGTCAATACCAAACCAAAGTTAAGTTCATCAGTAGCTGATCTCAAAGTAGCAGTCCCCGACTAATATATTGTTAAGTCAATTCTCAGCCTCCAAGATTGCCTGGCACCGTTGTGCTGGTTGCATGTTGTGTGTACATACTCAGGATGCAGCCACATCCTGACTTTTGAAAGGTCACTCCACAATCTGTGGGCTTCATTCACTTGAGTCATGAATGTGCGTGGGAGTGAGGATGCTAAAGAATCTCCTTGTGAGTGGCACTAGTCTCTGAACAGGGAAACATTAAGCGGTCCAGGTGGAGACAGAATGCTGGTCACCTGCTTCTCTTCTGCGTCTGTGTGTGCAGCCAGGAGTTCCTGAAGAGGAAACATAGAGTGTTCACCCATGCATTTGAAAGTTTCTACAGCTTCTATAGCACATAGTGAGTTTGGGTTTGGGACAAACAGGTGGAGGAGAAAGCAAAGTCAAGAATGGTCTTCAGGCTTAAAATTTAAAGTAACACTATTTATGAAACATTAACACTAAATATTGTTATACGTAATAGTCAGATGTATCAGGGTCTGATTTACTGCTATAGTGGTTAAGGGCTAATCTACCTTCTTTCCTGTTCACACGTTCAGTCTTCCAGAATGTTAAAAATCACAACTCCAGGTTATAGTCCAACAGGTTTATTTGGAAGCACTAGCTTTCAGAGGGCTGCTCCTTCATCAGGATCATAAGACACAGAAGTTATAGTAAAAGATCATAATGTCATACAACTGAAACAATATACCATTTTAGTTGCATGACACTAATTTGTTGCTTTAAATTCTGTATCTTATGATCCTGCTCCACAGCTACCTAATGAAGGAGTCGCACTCTGAAAGCTAGTGCTTCCAAATAAACTTGTTGGACAATAATCTGGAGTTGTGTGATTTTTAAACATTGTCCACCCCAGTTCCACAATGAGTGTTCTACCTCAGCCCTTATGATGCTGCTGGTGAGGAATCTGCAGGGTTTTTTGTTTAAGATTGAGTCACTCAGATTTGTGAAAAGTTCATGTTGATAGGTTTGGAAAAAGCTTTATGAATTGGCTTTAGAGTCCACAACAAATAAACTGTCAGGAGTTTAAGTTGAATTTAAGTCGAAAAGTAGATCATTGCAATGAGACAGGGGTAATTTCTCTGGAGGTAAAAACAATGAGTGCAGATGCTGGAAACCAGATTCTGGATCAGTGGTGCTGGAAGAGCACAGCAATTCAGGCAGCATCCGAGGACAGGCAAAATCGACGTTTCGGGCAATTTCTCTGGACTTGAGTCTCTGAAACAGATAGTGTCGTGAAACAGGTTGAACATCAGTTTTCCATGTGTTTTGCACCTTGCTAATCATCTTCTATATTTAGATAGCTTGATTTGATTACTCCTTCCTTTCTTATGTTGTGCAATAATCTTCTATTCTGTTGTCAAAGAAAATCTAAAGATCGGTGTGAACATATCTCAGTGATTAACCACCATGTTAATTAACTCACTGAAAAATTGGGGTCTATCAAGCTCGTTTCAATCTGGGATCTGACTTATCCAGTAGGTCCATTCTCCATTTCTTTCCTTTCCTCTGACAGTGTTTTTAAGAACTGCTTGCAACTATCAAATGTCTCCTGACATCATTGCATGATTTATTTTCTTTGGTCATCTTTCTTTATTCATGGTACTGTCTTAATACAATTTGAAGACCTGTCAGTAAAAGAATTTCGGTGATGCCTTATCACACCTTCAATCAGTGGGACTGTGTAGGTTCAGGAAGACAACTCACCTTCTCAAGGACAATTAGGGATGGGAAATAAATATTGCTCTTGCCAGCGATGTTGGCACCTTTTCAATGACTGAAAACACACTTGCACCCAATGAATTGCTTTTGAAATAGAGTTGTTGTTGACACATTTGTAAATGAGCCAGTGAATTTGCAACTTTGCAGATTTTTTTTCCCCTATTGCATTTGCCACTGTAATCTGTTCCAGTTGTTGAGTTTGACAACTTAAATTAAATCTTCGAAGAATAACACTGAGGAGAAAAGAAAATAACTAAGGTCAGGTTGTCAGGTAGTGACTGCAGCAACTTATTTGTGCTGACAGTGGTTACTTCTATTTCGGAGTCTGATGTTTGAAAATAAGATAAAACAAATACCATAATTACAAATAGGAACATTGACTACTTGAAATGTTCAGCAGGTCAGGCAGCATCTGTAGGGAGGAAAAGAGAGTTAACATTTCAGATCAATTAATTTTCAGCAGAATATTTCTGATTCAAAGGTTTATTTTTCCCATTGGCCTTTCGTTCTCTCCAAGCTGATCATGAATTCAGCCATCCATTATGAGTACATGAAAACATTTAACATTACCAATTAGAAGTTCTCTTTCACGGTAGAATCACTGCTCTCTCATTTTACAACTGCTTCTAGAGCTTCCACGATCTTAATGAAATGAGAAATGACTGCTGTGAGATGTAATAATTACTGCGTTAACAGCTTATCTCTTCAGGAGCCTTCATTCACCTCCTCATCTCTTTGTTCACCAACTCAGTGACAGGGAATTCAGATGTTAATTAAACCTTACAGTGGTTGCTGCTGTAACTTGGTGAGGATCATTTGAAACCTCTACTCCATTCATTCTTAAGAGCTCCCTCATTAACCACGCTGTGGACCTGTAGATCAGCTTGAGATTTAAATGAAGGGAATGAATTTAAAAGGATTGTTAACTGCATGTTTCCTAAGCATTTTTTTTCCATAAGGTCAATTTTTAAGTGTGTTAACATTCCAGTTTTCAACCTTATAGTTTTTTTTAATATCAAGTGATGCATTCCTGGAGTAAGGTTCTCCTGGGATCTGACTTGGGCCTTTTCCTCTGTGGGCTATATTTCAGAGAATTCAATTACTTATGCAGGCTTTGTAATTACTGCTATAATTCATGGAAATCCTGAGTGCAGCTTCTGTCACTTGTATCCATGGTTAAAAAGTAACAAATATTGATCTCTTACAAAACAGAAAACCAATGATCTTAATGTGTACAGTTTATTTTATTTCAGTCAAATATATCAATGGATCTATTAAAATTCTCTGAATAATTTTAGCAGAAGACATATTCAGCATTGTATGCATTTGCTGTATTGGATGGGATTGTATTGAGGTTATTGATTATGCTGCTGTAATTTTGGATGTCCCCAAGACTTGAACACTGCTGTCCAGTGCAGTACCGCAGGAGTGCTGCACTGTTGAAGGTGGTACCTTTTAGATTACACTTTAAACAGAAGCCCCATTTGCTCAGGTAAATTTAAAAGATCACATGAACTTGAAAGAAACAGTGAGATCAAAATGTGCAGATTTGGTCTGTGATATCAGCTAGCAACACATGTATCTGTGCATGAAGAAATAGCCTTTTACTTTGAGGAACAGCGGAGACATTTTCCTGATTTCCTGGAAAATATTTATCCCTCAATCAGCATCAGAAGAAAAAAAACAAAACAAGTTCTCAATTCCAAATTAAAAGGAAAGATAGATTTCTTGTGACTAAAATCATCAAAGGATACGATGAGAGAGCACCGAGTATGGTTATTAGGTAAAGGTCGGGCATGAACAACAAGGCAAACCTATTAACCACCTCACTGATAAGAGTGGCAGAGTAGGGTCAATGGGCTGAAAGGCCTACCCCGATCTTATTTTCAAGATTTCTATCATTACATGGCTGATTGTGGATGCGTGCTGTGTACAAATAGCAGCCAGGTTCCTTACACCGTAACAATGAATACATTTCAATGAGAATTTATCTGACGCTAGAAGTTTTGGTATACCTAGGTGTCATGAAAATATTATACAAGTGCAAGGCGTTCTTTCCTCGTCTCCCATCTCTCTCTCTGTTACTCCTTCTTTCCCTCCTTACAAATGGCTTCCTTCCCTTTATTATTTGCTGCAGAAGGATTTCGAGAGTAACAAAACTGAAATTGCTAGAAAAACTCAGCAGGTCTGGCAGTATCTGTGGAGAGAAACCAGAGTTAATGTTTTGGGCTCCAGTGACCCTTCCTCAGAACTGATGGTAGCTAAGATAAGTTTGGTTTAGATGCAGAAGATAGGACATCAAACATTGTCAGCCATTAGAAGTCTAATGTCAGTTAGATGCTTTTAATAAATTGCTGCCAATTTGCTGACTGGTAATGGGGCAAGGAGAATTGGATAACACAAGATTGTAAACATGTTTTTTTCTCTTAAAGCTCTCAGATTGAGAATTTGTTAAACTAGCAGCATTAAGGGATTTGGAACCCAGATGAAAAGATCAACGTTTGTGTACAGATTAGCTATTACCATTACTGAGTTACATTACCATTGAAAAGGAAACTTAGCTGACAAATGGGTTTGGGTCTAGTTGTCAACCCTTAGGATGTGAGCGGATTAGTTTTGGTAAAGTCCTTGTCACAAGGAAGTGAAAGAAAGTTTGAATTATAATTGAAAGAGAATAACACTAGTAAAGTAAAAGTTTGCAATATTTGAATTTTCAACATCAGTGCCAGAGAGGGTGACTGTAATTAATTAACAATTTTCACATCATTTGAAGGGTACTTAGATTGAAATAGTCAAATCTAAATTTCCATGGTGAAATTCATTTTTTATTTACTGTGGGAATACAATCATTTCACATTCGATGCACTTCAGTGCTGAGCACGGCACTAGGATGTTGTTCTTGTAAAATTAATGGTGGAGTATATTGCAAATCTGACAGCAACTTTGAGATTTCCAAGTTAAATAAAATATCTGTTCCACACACAAGGTTACCGTAGCATTTATGTATAAATAATGTTAAGTTCTCTTAACATCTCCATTAGTTTAACAACAAATTATGGGCCAGTGAGATTATGTAGCTGCAATTCAGTTCATTGTAAAATTGAGACAAATTAAATTTGGTTATTTTTAACAAGTTGATTAGTTGTATTACTGATTGAACATTTGCAATAAATGTGTACCTTTGTTAATTCAAAATTACATTATTGTACCCTTCTACATTTATTTCTTTGTTGTATAAGGCCAAAAGCAAAACATTTTATAAAGATAAAAAAAAATTACTACCTTTCATAAACTCAACACTAATCAATGCTATTCTTTTTACATCAACTGAATTCCAAGCAGGTCTTTTTTTTTGGCAAATGCAATTAATTGTCAGAAGTTTTCACAATTGTCTGACATTCTAACTGGTGAGAAATTGTTTAAAGATTATCTCTTTACCAGTGCAAGTAGATTTGAGATAAGTTAAAATGGAAGATGTAAGGATAAAGGTTGGCAGGTGGGAGGAGTCATGTGTTTGTATGAGTTGGTAATAAGTTGACACGGGATGGTGTGGAAGAGTAGGGGAATATGTTTGTATGGAGGATATCAAAGGCTATGGGGAGCTGGTTGGATGTCTGGGTGGACGTGGATGGAGCATGGTGAGTGGACAGTGAGATAAAAGAGTGTGAGAGATGAGGGCTAGAAGGCCTGATATTAAACACAACCACAAGGAAGATGTTCTAGAACACCAGGGCAAAGCTATTAACCACCTCACTGAGACATGCAGCAACCCGCTGGCAGCTTGTTATGGATGGATGGACAATAAACCAATAGACCAGTTCCTGTTAGTATGTGCTCCCCAGCCCAAACAAAAATCTTGTTACTCCTTCAAGTGGGAGAGTTTCAGTGACTTGGGACATTTTTCAACTTTGCACACATACTTCAGGACTGAAAATCCATACCTGTGAATCTCCAAACTCCCAGAAAAATATGGAGATTGTTGGGTTGTACAGTGATGTGCCATAAAATGTCTATTGACCTCTAAGATGAAAGAGTTGGGATCCAGACAGCTAAAGAGTATTTCTAGATGACTGCAAAGAGAATGTGCTTCTTGGTGCTTAAGGAAAAGTGCAAAGGAAGCTATTTTTGTGATCAGGTTACAAGCTTCCATACAAATAAAAGAGAGGGATAGTTCACATGTCAAAATGACATGCAATGTTGCTTTTGACTTCAATAAGAGCCGTGTTGGTATTATATCAGAAGCGGAAACTAAATTGGAGAATAGTCATCAGTACATGTCGGAACACGGGAATAAATATAAATCAATCATCCTCTCCTACTTGTTACCAATCAATTAAATCATAGCTAATGCGTACCTTAATATTTATCTTTTCATCTGGGTTCCAAACCCCTTCATACTCTTTGCTGAACAGTGTCAAAAATGTCAGGGCTGAAATAAATAAATCCTTAAGTATGTGGGGAATCTGGGATTACAGGGAAAATACAGGAAAGTGGATATGAGGACCATCAGTCAACCATTACCTTATTTCATGGCCTACTCCTGTTCATATTTTTAAATGGTCTAAAAATAGTTACAACTAGTTTACAATTAAAACATAAGCATACTATGGAGCGAAAACTAGAGTTAACATTTAAGGTGTGTTTTCTCTCTTGGCAGCTGATGCCTAATATATTGAGTGTTTCTAGTTTTTTCTTTGCTTTTATTTCAGTATTCCAGCATCTGCAGTATTTAAATTTCACTTGACCATAAGATATAATTTTAATTCACAGGATTAGTGCCGAATGACAACACATACTGGTATCACTTTTCCCAGTGACTGTATCAATCGTATTTTCATGTCTAGTTGGCAATTCTGGTGGTATTGTGGAAATATCAAAAATTCATTCATTTTTATTGAAACAAGTAACCGCTAAATATTTTTTTAAAAATACCTTCAGTTGGAAATGTAATATATGAACATACACTTCTTAAATTCTGGGTGGTTTTTAAGTTCAATATTTGTTCAATGATTCCTGAAGTAACTACACATCACAGTGTTACAAACCATTATTTGTTAACTAACCCTTTCTGAAAATAATAGTAGATTTCATCAAATTCACTGAGATTTCCGGAGGGTGCCCTTATATGTAATAATTAAAATGAAGCAAGATTGCCACTGAACACCTTTTGAATTCATCAGTTAAACCGATGTTTCAGGAAAGTGATATTTAATCAAATAATATCCCACTAAACATTCAAAGCCCAATCTTATCAAAGAGCTACGAGTCTTTTGTACATTGGAGAAAGACAAATTGATGGATTGCAAGCTGGAACAGATGAAAAAATTGAAAGGTTCAATAAACCACTTCAGCATTAGCCATGGCAGTGTCATTCAGGGGGAAGGGGAATGAACACTAACTTAAATTTGGTATCACTGCTTTATTTAGCAAGTGCCCACTGTCAAATGTGTAACATTACTCTCTATCCACGAACTTGCTTTCCATTTGGGAGAAAATATCTGTTGCATTATCAAATGGATGTAGCTAGTACTATTGGTAATTCAGCAGGATATACTTAGACACTGATAAAGGTTTGAGGTCTAGCCTCAACAGTGCATTGGAGTATAGTAATAAACCACAATTAAAGAAGAAAATGTATTCTGATATAAAATGTGCTTTCAGATATATAAAGTTGACTCTCTATTGATGGGGCATGAAATCAATATAATGTATGCTTGCTCATTCACTCATAGGTTGCTTCGAGCTGAACATGATTATACCCGTTTATGAATCACATACGCACATAACTTCACAGCTAAAATATTACCAAAGGTAATTAGACCATTTTAATGATATCTATTGGCATTACTTTTATCTATAATGATGTCAGTCAATGAGTTGATACGGACATAAAATCTACAGCTGTCGACAATAAAGTAAGTCAATATTGTACGGAGTCGATGGTAAATCTTACTTCAGTGTCTATTGTCAAGACAACATAGCACAGAAGGGCTGTTGTAATCGAGTCGTGATTCTGCTGATATTGCTCATGATTTGCCAGGAGGACACTTGGAATGAATTTCAAACTATTCCATGTGAAAGATTTTGCCAGTGTGTCTTGAAAGTAGAGGTCAGTCAAGTATAACATACTTTGCAATGGATCCAACTCACCTCTTAGCTCATACAAATGTCATCCACTACTCGGGGAATGACATATTATTAAAGATTATTAATTTCAGTTTCTAAAGAAAAGCAGAAAAAATGCAGTGTTTAATGCAGTAAAACACAATTAATTTGATTATTTGTTGTTTATGAAGTACTGCATTCTACATTCTGATATGTCAACTAAATGCATCACTTCTGACTAAACCCCGAATCATTAACTCTGATTTATTTCCACAGATGATGCCAGGCCTGCTGAGCTTTTCCAGAAATTCCTGTTTTGGTTTGTGATTTCCAGCATCTTCAGTTATTCCAGTTTTATTTCGCATCATATTAATGTTTTTCTTAAATATTCTGATCTCTCGGGTACATTTACAAAACCAGCTGAAATAGGTTCACATGATTCCTGAGGAAGGGCTCATGTCCGAAACGTCGATTCTCCGGCTCCTTGGATGCTGCCTGACCTGCTGCGCTTTTCCAGCAACACATTTTCAGCTCTGATCTCCAGCATCTGCAGCCCTCACTTTCTCCTCACGAGCCCTATATCCTGAAATTAATGTTAGTTGTGTAATGCATAGGAATCTGAAGGTTTTGAGCCTAATATCTAGCCTGTTGCACCAACAAGATACTCATTTAAGATATGGCGTAGCATGAATGTATGATTAACTAATGAGTCAGAGGCCAAATAATATCCCTCTCTTTAAGATGTTCTCTTCTGGTTTCAGTTATAACTTAAAGACGCAATAATGCAACCATATCATGGTGATTTAAAATAACTGATATTGAATTTTAACTGTGAGAAATTCAAATTAGTTCACATTTGCTATTGGAAAGAAAATTGTCTTGAAAATGAGTCAGTACTGTACCAATATGTGGCAACCAGATAAACAAGAAGTTCAGAGATTTAAGTGACTGAGAAAGTTCAGAATTTAAATAGGTCAGGAATACACAGAAAAACCATCAATGAAATTAATAAAATTATTGGACTTTTATATATTCTTACAACTCCTGATAACTTATGCAAGTAAAGCACTTTCTTTTTTTGATTTGTAGTTTTGAAGTCAAAATAGTGCAGCCTCTACACAATCCTCCACAATATAGTGGAAACCATCATCGGCTTAGAAACTTGAAAATTACTGCACATCACCTCAGCTGAAAAATACTTAATGCTTTTCCCTACTATTCTTCTGCCTGTTATTTCAGCAAGGGCAATCACAATTCTAAAACAATGATTGTACAGATCAATACAGTGAGGACACTTCTGTTGTACATCAGAGTTCTGAAGAAGGGTCACTGGACCTGAAAGATTAACTCTGATTTCTCTCCTTCTGGATTAGTGGTGCTGGAAGAGCACAGCAGTTCAGGCAGCATCCAAGGAGCAGTGAAATCGACATTTCGGGCAAAAGCCCTTCATCAGGAATAAAAAGCTGATGAAGGGCTTTTGCCTGAAACGTCGATTTCGCTACTCCTCGGATGCTGCCTGAACTGCTGTGCTCTTCCAGCACCACTAATCCAGAATCTGGTTTCCAGCATCTGCAGTCATTGTTTTTACCCCTCTGATGTCTCTCCACAGATGCTGTCCAACCTGCTGAGCTTTTCCAGCGATTTCTGTTTTTGTTTTTGATTTCTCGCATCCACAGTTATTTTGGTTTTTTATTCAGATATGCACCTCCTGGATTTCCACTTTATAGATTAGTGTCAGTGATATTAAGTAAATGGGCAACAACAAACATTGTTATTAGTGCCCGAAGTTAAAGAATACATATTTTGCTTCTCCGAATCGGAAAGCTCAGGTCTCATTTCTCTAGTCATCCACTGCCAGCAGTAATTGCAGCTGCTGATAAAACATCATCAATTGTATCTTAAGAGTGATAAAACACTATTAATTCATCTGTATTCCCCTTAACAACACAGTCTCCCTGAACTGAAGGTGATATTTTTATGACATTTTCCTATGTGCCCTGCTATAATAATCTAAAAGGATCAGAAACAGTCTTTTGAAAGCTGTTTTGGATGGCTCTGTTTTTCAATCTGCTCATCCACTTTGCCATGTCCTCATGGAGAGGATCAATGATTAATCCTAATGATGGCTACCTGCTAGGATTCAGGTTCAGTCCATTAATGTATTATTAAGAAAGGGATGAGGATTAGTCAAGAATAAACAACCCAATGATGTCAGAACATAAGATGTCCGTGTGTTTAAAGAACAGTGAATTATTTCCATTCCATTTAGCTCATTTTCAGTGCCCACAGCTAATTATTATTCTGATCTATGGATATAACCCCTCAGTGGAAATTCAATTTTACGACGAGGCAGCAATCTGTTGCTTCAATGCCTCTGTCACTGAATGGCCCATATTGTTTGATGCTGAATTGCTGACCTGAAGTAGCCATTGGTTTAACTTCTGGTCTGCACCAAGTTGGCTACAATACTGCTGCCATGAAACCCCTCAAGTTCGGGTGAGAATAACCTGGTGGCTAGTATCCCTGTCCCTGTTTGTTTGTAGAACTCTTTCCTCCAACCACACATTGCCTGAAACATCAGTAAAATGTATGCAGCCAAAATAAGCTGAATGCTAACCCCTTCAGAACCATTACATTTTACTGATTACTATTCAATGACTCAATATGGAAAGTTACCACCTAGAAATGAGAGCTGACCATTGCATTTGACTCGATTGCATTGGAATCCACGTTCAATGATTGGTTCAACCACATATAAAAATCGCACACAGAATGATCTATTTGTAAGTAACAGTAACAAAGGTCCCCAAAGTTTCTCTAGAATTGTTAGTGCCCATGAAACAGTTGGTGAATATAGAACTGTGGGTGCCTCGAAAGCTGGCTGTGAATCTGTTGGTACTTAGAAAATGATGGGCACGCATGGACCTGTTGGTGTCTATAGACTGTGGAAGCCAAAAATATGGTGGGTGCCTCTCTAACTGTTGGTGCCTCTCGAAATATTGCGACATATAAATCAGTTGGTACAAAGAGAGCAGTGAGTGCTTATAAATCTATGGTGCCTGGAGAACTGTTGGTATCTACTAAGTTGTGGGAACCTCTGGAAAGTTTAATGCTTGGAGGTTTGTTTGGTGCCTCTAAAAATGTGTTAGCTATAGATTTGTTGGTGCACCATAAAACTGTTGGTGTATATAGAACTGATACTGCACTGAGAAATGTTGCTGCTTATGGATGGATTGGTGACTAAAAAAAACTGTATGTTTGTAATAAACTCTGATCCCAGTAAACCCAAAACTCTTGATGCTGGATCATTTCTTGAAACCCTGATCTTCAAAAAAAAGGGAGACCGATGCTTCTGAACCTAAGTACTGTGTAATCACAGAACAAAATAAAAATCAGCAGGAAATGGGCATTAGTACAGAATACGTTAATTAGTCCTCATGGTAAAACAGCATTTTAATGATTTTGTTGTGCGGACAGTGAGTTTTGATTTTTGCACTGATGCTCAAAATCACTTCATGATTGATTGGGCCATTCTGTTAATAAAGGTCCTTCATGTCACTGGTTCAGAGCCAGAAAGCAGCTGCCACAGTTTTGAGGGGATGTCAGTGGACTCACATTATCAGTCTCTGACTGTAACTGAAGAACTAGAAATGCCACATTGACAAGCAAGATCTTTCCATTATCCATTGTTCCCATGGAGAATAGCTTTCAAACAAATATTTGGACATATTGACAGTCATATTGAGGAGCACAGCTGTGCTATTAGTAATGTAGACATATAGAATAACCACCAGAGATTGGTGGGAGACAGGAAGGTGGTCCACAGAGTGATCTCAACAAAACACAACCTGCTTGGCTTGTTGTCTGTTTCTCAGCATTACAAGTTGGAGTATGCTCCTGTATTCCCCTCTTCTCGAGTTATTCCACTAGTTTATTTATGGTACAGATTTGTATGGCTCGTTTACAGCAAAAATAATTATTTTGGTCAGAGATAGATGTTTTGTGTCCACATGTTTAGAAGTAAACACTTAAAATAAAACTGACATTGCCAACTACATCTGGTACCTGCAGCCTGTGTGTCATTATCAGTGATAGTCTGAAGTGTTGAAATAAGCATTACAATAAGCCTTGGCAGAGAATGCTGCCAGGAATGATTTAAGACCCTCAGACAGGGGCACTAATATTGTAATAATAAATTGACGGAGCATAATGGTGGTTGGCTTTGCCTCTATCAATAAATATAGCTTACGTTTAGTCATCGTCAGCCACAGCTGTTTAATAAACCCCAATACTGTGGTTACAATTCTGCTGATAGCCTCTCATATCCCAGGACCTGAAGTGAGATTGTGAAATTTTACAGCTTAGATTAATTTGACTTTAACTACAAACACTGATACAAAAGTCAGAACCAGAAAAAATATAAGTTGTATCTGATTAATATTGCAATAAGAACCCCGATTTCATCTGAGCTGCATTTCCAGCGATATTATGGCAGTTGAGTGAGCGAGCTCTGGGAATTTTCTGGGTCCTGAACACTTTCTTGGGGGGTTGGAATTCACCATGTTATTTTCCAGCTGCATTAGCTAGTTTGAGATTCTGGTCTGTAACCCATTACTGGGAGTATTTTTGAGAATTGGTCCATTGTTTGAATTGATCATTCAACCAGTAAAGCGAGTTGGCCATAGTCACCAGTGACAGTATGTGTGTTTTCTACACAGTACGTTACCTCTGCTCATCCACCTTAGCCGATTTGTGTCCATTAACAATTTATTTTCCTCCATTGTCTCTGCTCAGTGGTCTGTCTCCATGGTAATGCCCTTTCAGAGTTCCGTTCCTGTCTGCAGAAACCAGCAGATCCCTGGCAATGGCCTTATTTTCAAATGGTGACCCTTGGTTCATCTTAAAACATTGACATTCTTTCTGCTTCTGGCATCAAGCAAATGAGTCAGATTCTTCCATCTGTCCTCTGCGTTACCAGAACTCTCCTGATAAGTTCCTGGAAAAAGAATGTGCACCTTCATCATTGTTCTATCTCCATCCTCAGAGGAAGACTGAACTGAGCACAGTCTTTATGCTCCATGTAGCTATGAGATCAACTCATTTGCAAGTCTCACGTCCAGCCCATTGTTCTGAATTCTGACATGCCTGAGACACAGCTTACTTCTGTCAACTGTCTCAGTACTATCATTGCCCAAACCCAGAGTTTGTATCTTTACATCACCTTCCCAACTTCCTTTCCCCTGGACCCACCCCCTCCCCCATTTATTTCACAGCCTTCTTCCCACTTCCCAGTCCAAAACACCAATTCTTCTGCTCCTTGAATGCTGCTTGACTTGCTGTGCCTCTCCAGTATCTACAGTCCTCAGTATCTCCTATTGCTTTTCATCAATCACATTATTTCTGTGATTAATACAAACATAGATCATATGACATTCCCACAGAATTACAGAATTGTGATGGTGCTGTTGGGGGCCATTCAGCCCATCATGTTTGCACCAGCTCTCCAAAAGAGGATCATGCCTTAGTGTCATCTTCCAACCTTTTCTGCATACCTTTGCACATTAACAAAATAATCAGATAATGCCTTCTTGAATGTCTCAGCTGGATCTGATATTATCACAGATCTTAACCTTCTTTTTCCATAGTCTCCCCATTTTGAGGCTTGGAAATTGTTGCAATCTTTGAGTGGGAACCGAGGTTGGGTATGAGTTAGTGAAGTTTTGAGACAATTTGTAGCTCAGATTGAGATTCTGGATATAGGTTTGCTCACTGAGCTGCAAGGTTCATTTCCAGACATTTTGTCACCTTACTAGGTAACATCTTGAGACCTGAGACCTGAGACCCGGGTTCAATTCCCGTCTCAGGCGACTGTGTGGAGTTTGCACGTTCTCCCCGTGTCTGCGTGGGTTTCCTCCGGGTGCTCCGGTTTCCTCCCACTGTCCAAAGATGTGCAAGTCAGGTGAATTGGCCATGCTAAATTGCCCATAGTGTTAGGTAAGGAGTAAATGTAGGGGTATGGGTGGGTTGCGCTTCGGCGGGTCGGTGTGGACTTTTTGGGCCAAAGGGCCTGTTTCCTCACTGTAATGTAATGTAATCTAATCTAATCTAATCTTCAGTGGGCCTCAGGTGAAGCACTGCTGATAATTCCTGCTTTCTATTTATAGGTTTGGGTTTGTTTGATGTCATTTCCTGTTCTTTTTCTCAGGGTGTGGTAGATGGGGTCTAACTGGATGTGTTTGTTGATAGAGTTCTGGTTAGAATGCCATGCTTCTAGGATATCTCATGCGTGTCTCTGTTTGACTTGTCCTAGGATGGATATGTTGTCTTAGTCGAAATGGTGTCCTTCCTCATCCGTATGTAAGGATACTAGTGAGAGGGGGTCATGTCATTTTGTGGCAAGTTGGTGTTCATGTATCCTGGTGACTAGTTTTCTGCCTGTTTGTCCAATGTAGTGTTTGTTACAGTTCTTGCACGGTATTTTGTAAATGACATTAGTTTTGCTTGTTGTCTGTATAGGGTCTCAGCAAGCAAACCTACATCCAGTGGAGTATGAATACAGATGCAGGCTTACCAGTGGGAGGGATGTCCTGTATTAGTCCACATTTTATAACTCAGTCAGAGCTCCATGACCACCCTTGCTGCCCTGAGGTTTGTAAACCTACAGTTTCAGCTGACATCCCCACTCGTGGTCTTGAACTTACTTTGGGATGTGCTGTCCTGACCATACATTTCGTTATGTTCAGCCTCACCCTACTCGTTTATTCTGTCAGTTTTCTGCAATCTACACTGAACCCAAAGACCATATCAATATTTAACTTCATTGGAAAGACAGTTCCTGAACAGGACCTGAACAAAGATGTTGTTATGACCAACCAAAACTGATCACTTTGATTTCAATTTTCTATAACTTTTCTGACTCACTGGTATAGATTTTAACTCTATCTTCCCACAGTCAGTGGATGATATAAGGGATGGGGGAAGGATCTAGTATCAGCTGTCACTTAATCCCTTGATTCCAGGTGATTTATTGTCCAAATGATAACTCATCTCCTAAACAGGTAACTCACTGAGACACAATATTTTTAAAAATTTGCTCATGGGGTGTAGACATCTCTGGGTAGGTTCACAATTATTGCCTTTCTCTAATTGCACAGAGGGCAATTCAGAGTCACATGTGGACCACACCAGATAAAGACAACACATTTCCTTCCATGAAGGACATTTGTGAATCAGATGTTATTTTTTATAACAATCAGTATGAGTTAACATTAGGATAACATTTCATTCCAAATTTTTATTGAATTAAAAATTGCTTTATTTGCCATGGTAGGTTTTCAAATCATGTCCCACAATATTAGCTACAGGTTCACAATGACAAGTCTGGTGACATTACCACTGTGCCAGTCCTACTATTACCAGTATCACTCTGAAGTGTGAATGCGGTGGTGGGGGGGCGCAAATAGGAAGCCAGGCCAGCTGTTAATCCAAATCTGTCTGGAGCTGCACGATGAGAGAGTGGAGACCCAGTAGGTAAATTATGAAAAGTGTAAAATGTCTTCCATGGGTGCATCCATTCATTCAGTGGCTTCCTTCACCCTGGGTTGCCTCTCCCTCATAGTAAACAGAGGGTCATTGATCATTTTCACACCTAACAGCCTCTCTCAATGAACAACCCTAGTTGATACCCATGAGAATATCCACTGGGAATCACCACTGATGAACACAAGTTTTCCCTCCCACATCTCCATCCTCTGAACTGAAACCCTCCTGTTCAGATTAGCAGAGGCCGGAAAGCATGGATTCCTCACTATCTGTTATTGGAATCACCCATCCGCTTTCTGTTCCCAAATGGACATCGGGGCTAAGTTCTGGTCCAACATTGTTTGAGGCCCTCTCAATCATTGATGCATTAAAATTGTTGTGTAAATTTAATGTTAAAAATACAATAGAAACAATTACTAGATTCTATCACCATGTCAAATCACATAATTCAGATTCTGTTATGCCATTAACCGCGTGGAGTTTGCACATTCTCTCCATATCTGCCTGGATTTCCTCTGGGTACTCCGGTTTCTTCCCACTGACCAGAGATGTGTATGTCAGGTGGATTGGCTGTGCTAAAACTCCCTGCAGTGTGCAGTGGGCATAAGGTGGTGGGGTGGATCTGGGTGGGATGTTCTTCAGAGGGTCGGTGAAAACTCAATGGGCTGAATGGCCTGTATTTGCACTGTAGAGAATCTATGATTCTAAATCTATCTCAACATTGAGGATGAGGTTATTGGCTTGGGAAATGAAAGTGAAACAATTGAAGGAATATAGGATCAGAGGATGGGCAAAACTGATTGGAAATAATTATTCGCTTAGCTGGTGAATAGTGATAGACAGATTTGACAACACACAAGTGTAAGCCGTTTTATAACTTTGACATATATCTATAATCCAATCAAAAGTAAATGTTACCTTTCACCATATGTTAATTAAATTAAATCTGCACTTGGGCATTGGGAACTAAAAGATGCAACTTCTTTTACAGAAACTGTGTCACCTTAAAACTTAGGTCCAGGAAAATAATTAGATATTAGCTGGGTTGTGACTGAATCCTTTAGCCTGACATCATTTTCCTGGAAAGCAGTGCGATTGATATAAGCAGCTGCATGTCCAATGGCTTGATGTAATATTCCTCTCTCCACTGTTTTAGTGGAGATCATAAACTTTACAAAATAATAAACAGGAAACATACCTGTGGACTAAAAGAGTGTCATTCAAATGTGAAGTAACCTCTCCATGGTTAATATTACCAACAGTTCACTCTTTCCCTTGTGAAAATCATGGTTTCATATGATACAAACAGCTATCTTTCATTGCCAAATCACCCGGTGTAATGATTTGGTCTTCCCATACACTCTTATTTCACTATCATCTATTCCCAATATAAATTGTAAAACAATCTTAAAAATTCTAAGAGCATAAATACAATTCAATATGTTATATAAATGCAGCAGGCAATCTGTGGCAAACCAGACTGTAGGAAGTTTAAACATTTGCAAGGTACATTAATTCACAGATTGCTTTTTCAAAGAAGCCAACAGTGTTGTGATGGACCAAATGGCCTCCTTCTGCGTGGGAAGATGTAATGATCCATCACAGTTAAATCATGGACTATGGGGAGTAATTCTGGGTTTGTAATCTAATGGAAAGGGGCTCCAATAATATAGCTCCCAGGCTGAACTCAAAAAATTAAACCCATCATGTAAAACCAAGATTAGATTAGAGTTTTGGAGCACTCCCTGCTAGCCAATAATAATCTTAATGATTTACAGAATGGTTTACTGTGCCTGAAAGCTGTCGACATGTCTCCTAGTGTCAGCTGCTTCTCTGCAGCACGTTAATAGCTGAAGTAACTTTCTCTTCATTGAACTACTGCTGATAAAAGGAAGATTGACAGAAGCAAAAGTATATTCTCGTATAGATTGAGCTGCTGTGGTCCTTGATAAACTGGCAGCTGGTGGTACTGAAGTGTGATGTTCACAGGAGGGTGCGAAAGTTGTCTGTGATGTCATTCCAGCACGTTATCTAAATTGACTCCTGGAAAACTGTGTGTCCAGAATGTGTTAAAGCAAAATAAGAAAATGCTGCTAAACTCTCTTAAATGGCAGTTGTGAAGCCAGCGACCGATGGTGCTGAGTATATTCAGCTTGACTTATCTTTGAAATTATCTCTGTTGAAGAACAGTGTGTGTAGCATAACACCACTGGTTCAGAAGAATGGATTCTCTGGGCTTTTCCAGTCTGTAAGTATATGTGCTTGAATATTTATCTACTTAGTTATTATGACAACAGGAAGGCAGGTATATTTTGTTAATTCTCTTTGGCTATATGTCTATTTTCAATCCTTTCGTTTCAATTTTGTTTTAAGAACTCGAATTGTATTCTAAGTCCGTTTGCAGCTGCACTGAAGGTTTTATTAATACATGAATTGTTCAGTGTGTCTTTGGACCAGAGCGATGCGGGCTATTATCGAACACAGTCATAATCACAGCTAGTGGTTCCAAATAATCTTTCTGGTTATATCACAGTATATCAGGAGCGTCCAATGCATGAGGACAAATTCTTCATGATTAGTGCTCACTTTAACTAACCATCTCCTCTGCACACCCGCTGCAAAGCCAGCAGTGTGAGACAGACAGACAGAATTCCCAAATGAACCAGCCTTCCCACAGAAATATCTACAGTGACCAAGAAACTCTGCTTCAGAGATGTTATGTTTTAAAATGCATTAATCAGGTCAATGAGCATCCCACCACCCCCCTCCCCCATGCTTAGGAGAACAGGCAGCTCCGAGTCGGAGCAGGCTGGCTGTCTTCCTTCATGTACAAACATCTAAATGAAACATGGTGCGTTCAATCGGCCCTGGGTTCTCAAAGGAATTTGGTTCCGTCTTTCTACTTTAAACACAGTGAAGTTCATGTGAAGACTAGCCTCGATATTGAGGGACTCGACCCAAAATAAACACTGGTGATTGTATTCGAATACACAGCTCCATCAACAGAGGGCTTCAATTAAGGTAAGTGCCTCTCATCTGGATGTCTGCATTTCAGAGGTTTAGTGCAGAAGTACTGTTAGACTAGAAGGCTGGAGTTGACGTTTTGCTTTGTTGTATTGCATCGTGGTGTTTTGCGTTTGTTCTGCAATGTCCAACAGCATTTTGTCCTTGCAGTTCAGACTCTATAGATAGATGAACATGCTCTACCTTCACAAACAGGCTATTGTTTGATATTCTGTTGAAAACAGAATATTTTCTTTCTGTTGACTAATCAAGCAATTTATTCTCTTCTGTACAGCTGCTGTTTTTTTGGATGTTCTTTGAATGCATTAAGCCATTGTTTCTTGTAGAATTAGGGTTAGCACTTTGGAAAATGCTACTGAAATATTTTGACACAGTCCTAGGTGTGGCTATCTGCCTAGTTAGGACTGAACTGCAAAGACTGTGCACTCACTCCATAACAGATAGAACTCTCTGCCAACCGGCATGAGAAGAAGATGGCACATGCCGATGATATGGATGGTTCACAACTTATTGATAAACTCCCCTTTTTTTAAACATGACATTTTGAAACCAAAGCTCTTGAAAAATTTCCCAGAAAAAGAACCTATAAAACTTGTGAATGACACATCCTGGTTCGACATGTCTTGGAGATGTCGACATGTTCTATGTTCTATGTATACTTCAAAATGGAGGTCCAACACAACCAGCAATTGTACTTCCAAGTCTTTTTTTGTTGGGTTTTAGTTCATCTCTATTATTAATCTTTACAGAATCTTAGTCTTAAACAGGAGATAGCACCTTAGTGCTGGTCAGTTCAACCTATCTCAGGTTAGGTGCGTGATTACTCAGATATCTCTCTCTGGTGAATCCTTTTGCCTATTTCTCAGCTTTCTTATATATACTGAGAAAATAATCTTAAGATGTAACTTAGGAGGCAGTTACAAATCTGTTCATCATTTGAGGAGTTTAGAAGACTGCTTATAAAAGCTTCTCAACAGGCATGACTTGGAGATTCTGGTGTTGGACAGGGGTGTACAAAGTTAAAAATCACACAGCACCAAGTTATAGTCCAACAGGTTTAATTGGAAGCACTAGCTTTCAGAGAGCTGTTCTTCCATTAGTTGGAAGCACCTGATGGAGAAGCGGTGCTCTGAAAGTGCTTCCAAATTAACCTGTTGGACTATAACCTGGTGTTGTGTGATTTTTAACTCTCAATAGGCAGATTGGGTTATACCGTTTAGTAAACGTACTCAATTTTGTTTCAGCTTTCCAACTTGCCTGATGTTGTTTTATCTGATGCAACATTGATCATCTCCCATAATTTTTATTGATGTTAATCAAGGCAGAATGGGAAAAATTCAACAAGCCTAAGGAATAATCTTAAAATAAAGCTGTTTTTCTTTGATATATTAAGTACAGTAAATGTCTAATAAAGAGTTGGAAAACATGAATTTGATCCACAAAGGGTTAAATGACATGCCCAATCAAAAGACCTTTCATTGCTAAAGAGCAGAATTTGATCCTTACCTGCAGCCCTTCCATTTGCCGGTCTTGGAGCTGACAGAAAGAATTATTATAACGTGGACCTACCGTTGAAATAAACTATTGCCACGAGCCTGTTTGGTCACCCGGATGCAATGTTGTAAGTGCCAGTGAATCTACTGAATGCATCCATTTATGGCACGTTGCCAGTTGAGTGGGATAATGTTGTGTCGGAAGATAATAAAGCCAGTTTACTTTGGAGATGATGCACTGGTTTGCAGTTGGTAGCATTTCACTGCTTTTTGAGATTTGCCCTCTCAAGCTAAACTTACGTTGTATAAAAAAAGATGTAGAAGTCATTACTGACAGATGAATTGCTAATATAGAAATTCAATTGGTAACAACTCAATCTTGACAGGACAGTTCCTTTGACTCTCTCACAAGTACCTTTTATTATTTATAATAGAGTAAACTCTCACTTTAACAATGCCTGGGAAAGGGCCAAGTACTGCATTATGACGAAGGAACCATTGTAAGTGATTTATCATTAAATTTCTTCCCTTTACAATACAAATCACTATTCCCACTTAGTCAAAAGACAAAGTTTATCTTGTATGATCTGATAAATTTTCTCCTATCAAAGTAATGAACTTGTCAACAAAACAGATGTCTCTTTTCCACAATGAAGACTTGGTTTTCATTTTTTTAAAATGAAGCCTTTGGTCAGATCTGAGACATAAAGAGACAGAACAGTGCATGTTTTGCTGTAATTTAACCTTTACTGCCCTGCATCTCTCGCTGCTTAACAAAACAATAAAAGATTAAAAGAAAAATCACTGCCCGAATCTTGAATTTATTTTGTGGTTAGTCTTCCCTCAGGACAGTATCCCACAAGCAATACAAAGTGAAATATTAAAACAGGCCCACCTGCCATTTTGCCAGCCAAACATCAGCCAATGAAGATGGATACAATCTACAAAGCAAGACTCTTAAACTCAGTATTCCATAAGATAGTAACATGAAAATGATACACCAGTCAGTCACGAGCTGAAAATGTATTGCCAGTCAGTCAATCTATCTATAGAAGAAAATAGTTGGAGAAATTTATATGGCTCTGGTAATGTAGTAAATGGTTGGTAATGCAAAAACGGGGACAAATGCTCTGGGGACATGGGTTCAAATCTCACCACACAGGAAGATGGAATTTAAATTCAATCAATAAATCTAGAATTGAAAGCAAGCTTCAGTAATAATGACTATGAAAGCCAGCAACTGTTGTTAAAACCCATCTGATTCACAAAGGAATTTGCCATCCTTACCTGGTAAGTCAAGAGTGTGATGGAATATTCTCCTCCTGCCTGGATGGTGCAGTTCCAAAAATGCTCATGAAACTTGACACCATCCAAGACTTTTGATTTGATTTATTGTTGTCACATGTACCTGAAAAGTTTTGTTTTGTGAGCAGTACTGGCAGATCATAACATATAAAACATATACATCATAGGGTGCTTAGCCAGAGCAAGGCATACAAGGTTATGGCTGCAAAGGAGCTGCACAAAACAAGGTCAACATTATTTGAAATTAGAGAGGTCCATTCAACAGTCTAATAATAGCAAGGAAGAAGCAGTTCCTGAACCTGCTCCTGAACCTGCTGGTGCAGGTGTTCAAGCCTGTGTATTTTCTGCCTGACAGAAGAGGTTGGAAGAGAGTATTATCAGGATGAGAGGGGTCTTTGATGATGTTGACACCATTACCATGGCAACAAGAAGTGTAAATGGAGTCCATGGAGGAGGGGTTGGCTTCTGTGATGGTCTGGGCTGTGCACATAACCTTCTGTAGTTTCTTAAAATCCTGGGCAGATCAGTTGCCATGCCAGGCCGTTATGCACCCTTTTAGAAGGCTTTTAATGGTGCATCTGTAAAAGTTGGTGAGGGTCCTTATAGGCATGCTGAATTTCCTAAGTCGCCTGAAGAAGAGATATTGTCGTGCCTGCTTGACCATTGTGTCGACGTGGGAAGTCCAAGACAAAACAGTCCACTTGAATGGCCACAACCACTCACTCCACCAATGAAACAAGTGACAGCTGATAGACTGAATGACTGGTTTGATATAAAGTAAGAGGCAAGTCTATTAAAAGTTAGTTTAAATGTCTGTAATAAAACAAGGAACAGAAATCAAACATTTATTGAGAGAAACGAGACTTAGAGAGGATTATTGAGATATTTCTACAGAAAAAAAGACAGGATTGCATATTATATATTACAGACTACAATATACTTAGAACAGATAAAGAGCAAAATGGGGATCAAGTGACTTTACTTACTCTAGATAACATAATGTCAGTAGAGGAAAAAGCAACACAGCTGTCAACAAACCAAAATAGAATCCATTTGGAGACATGTGAAACATAACAAAGGATCCATCACACTAATAGGTTCAGGCTATGCATAACCTAATAGTGGAAGTGGAAACCTGTAGTGATTAGACACTGGGGCAAGAAGCTAATACTCTGAGGAGGGAGGCAAAACAGATAAAGGAATGCAGCCCCAATAATTTGTATGGATTTCTTTCTAACCCAATGTGAAAGAAATTATAAAAATAATATCTGTTGTAGGAATGACTAATGGAGAATATAGCAAAGTAAAAATGATGTAAAGGCATTGGAACATGAAGGAAGAATGATCACAATACAATATACTCACATTAGACAAGGACATGCCTATGACAGAACCTTAGTGGATTGGAGAGAAGCTGATTTTGAGGGGAGGAGAATAATACCTGGGGACAAAAGAAAATAGTGACAATACTAGAAAACCGAGGGTGGAATTTTATAGTGATCTGACCAATTGGGTTACATCAGACATTGTGACTAAATCAGTGAAAAACTTGATGAGGCTTTTCTCAATATCAGGAACATCATGCTTCATCATTTATGGTTTTCACAAGCGGCACTGTAAGTCTCTCAGTAGGAATGGTGATTGTGAATTAAAGAGGATTACTGCTTCTTAAATGCCTTCGTTATGGTCTAGCTTGTCTCATTAATATTCAGCTTTCTGTTTCATTTGGTAAGTTTGGTAAAACATCAAGATAATTTGATGTGGAAACTGGAGGGGTATTTAGTAAACTCAAGCTCGCCAGTTGCACCAAGAAACCTTTATGTTGGATACTTGGTGTCAAGATCCCAGGACTCACTCCATGGGCACTGGTCACATGCATCCCTATATCCTCAGACATTGGCATCCAACACATGCCCAACCTCAAAGATCCCTCCAATCCACTCATCAGACACTTCTGCCCCTCAATGCTGCTCCTCAGGTTACCCTGGTAACTCTGCATCAAGGACATTGAGTGCTCAGGGACACCCCCTCACCTGGGTCAGGGAGTGCCCCAGGCTGTATCTCTGGGATCTCCCCTCACTGTCAGAGCGCTCCCTCACTCTGAGCTGACCCCAATGCTCACAGTATCCCTGCCTGGCCTTGCCTTTTTGTGCTTTTGCTCCTCAGCCAGAGATACCAGGCCCACAGTGCTGCTGCCTTGCCCTGCCCTTTAGCACAAACACAAAGCCAGGAAGCCTGTCCTGGCTGTCAGCTGGTCCCAGCCAAGTCAACAGGAATAGCCATCGCTCAGGGAGTCCCTGCACTGTAAGGCAGGGGCATCCTCTGATCCCCGTCCAGGGGCTTGGACCCGGTCAGCCAGCTGCTCAGGGCGGTCAGAGTCAGGATGCTCTCCTCGTAAGGAGTGAGGAGCTCAATGTCAGGCAGCTCCCCCCCACTACCCCTGTCTGGGCTCTTCCTGCCCCATTGGGGCAGTTTCTCTCCCGGAATGANGGGAGGGGAGGATGTTGTAGGTAATAGTGAGAGTGGGAGAGCATGAGCCTTGGTGGGAAGTGGGTACAGTATCAGAGACAGAGGGAGGGGAAGGCAGAGAGAAGATGATGGCACTCACCCTGGGTGAGTGGAGAAGGTCATTGACCTTCAGCTTACAGCGCTGGGCTTTCCCCCAGACGCTGAGACAGCACTGACCTGGGGGAGGGGGGGTAACCTCAAAGCAGGCTGGGCAGGGGCTGGTGTCAGGGCGCCCCCTCCTGGGCAGGGTCTGTTGTCGGGGTGCCCCCTGTCGGGCAGGGTCTGGTATCAGGGTTCCCCCCTGCTGGGCAGGGTCTGGTGCCACGGTGCCCCCTCCTGGGATGGATCTGGTGTCGGGGTGACCCCTGCTGGGCAGGGTCTGCTTTCAGTGTTCCTTCTGCTGGGCATAATCTGGTATCAGGATCCCCCCTGATGGGCAGGGTCTGGTATCAGGGTCCCCCCTGCTGGGCAGGGTCTGGTGTCGGGGAGCCCTATCCTGGGCAGGGTCTGGTATTGGGGTCCCCCCTCCTGGGCAGGGTCTGGTATCGGGGTCCCCCCCTCCTGGGCAGGGTCTGGTATCGGGGTCTCCCCCCTCCTGGGCAGGGTCTGGTATCGGGGTGCCCCCTGCTGGGCAGGGTCTATGTCAGGGCGGTGATGATTAGCCACTGGCGGTTCTCCACCAGCCTTTCTCCACTGGGGTCGTTTGACCTCTGGAGATTATTCACCGATTGTTTTCCCTCCCACCTGTTCTTTCATACTTCTCAGTCCCCTTTATTTATACAACTACATACTACATATTGATAAGAAAAAAAAAAGAGATAAAATAAATATCGTTTTATTGGTTTATATATAAAAATGAGTTACAAACTTTAACCAGAGAAAGGAAATAGATTTTTAAAATCTTTATTAACGTGAAATTTTACTGCCATTATATTAAACAATGAAATATTTTAGTTCATTTGATAGTTATGTGCTATTCCTTTAAGATATTCCAAACAATCTCTTTCACCGTATTCAAGAACAATTTTTTTTTATTCTATCGTCTGTGTCTCGATTTTTTTTAGCTTTATTTGTGGTGGGTAACCCGCTTATCAGCTATTCCACATATAAATCTCGCCCCTTTTGCACTTTCATTTACATTCCAATAAATTTCCATATGGTTGGGTGGTGAGCTCAGAGTTCAAAAGCAATTCTCCGGTGAGCGGCTTCAGCGTGATTATTTGTGTGATCTTCATCGTTTATTGTTGTCTCATAGACCAACCACATATCATGGGGAAACAAAGGTTTAGATATGCTCGGTAGTCAAAGGGTTAAAGGCTAATCGGCGGTTATGAGAGAGGAAGTTCAGAAATTTAAAATCATTATGTCAGTATTTACCAAGGAGCTAGAACAAGGAGACATGATTGAATGATGGGATGAACAATGTAATCAGTTTATTTAAAATGATAGAAATGAGATATGTTGAATAAACTTAAAGTCATAGACTTGTGGATGTCTACAGTGTAGAACAAGGGTCTTCAGCTCTTGAGTTCCCTGTTCTCATCCCATTTTCCAACAACAAACTTAAACAGGATAAAGCTCCTGATCCTGATGGATTGCTTCTGTGTATAAGTGTCCCAGGATTAGTTGGCAGAAGCATTATGGCATATTTTTAAAAATTCATTGGAAAAAATATTTTTCCAGAAGATTGGCAGACAATTCATGTAATCCTTAATTTAATAAACAGTGTACAACATGACAGAAAGTTAATGGGATGAACAATAAAATAGACAACAGATAGAGAATAGATATCTTACATGAGAAATATGAAAGTAAGTAGTCAGCCTGGATTTTAAAAAGAAAAAGTTTGCTTCAGTAACCTTCATGAAATTTTTGAAGAGGTAACCAAGCGAGACCAGATATTGGTAACGCAGTCATTTATCTACATTCTCTCAAGGCCTCTGAGAAAGTGCACCAGAGACCAATGAATAAGGTCAGAGACTGTGGAAGTAGTGGCAGAATGGATTGTGAACTGCTTCAAGACAGTATTCAGAGAATGGGAAGGAAGAGTAGTTATTAAGAGTGACATGAAGGATCAGTGCTGGGGTCAGTGCCCATTTTACATTAAATATTTTGCATTAAATTATTTTACATTAAATATTTTGACTTCAGAATCAAACCACAAGTTCTAAATTGGTGGATGACACTAAATTGAGGAGATAGTCAATACTGAGGAGGCGGCAAAAAAAAATTGCACAAGCACATTAATTAAGTGTCGAAATTACCGAATACAAGGAAATCATGCCCAGGAGAATTGCTGGGAGCTTGCCCACAAATTCATATTAAGCAGAGTTTTGAAATTGCTGAAGAAATCCCAATGTGACTTAAATTGCCTACAAACACACACTGTCAAATAAAAACTGAAGGAACTGAGGATGCTGTAAATCAGAAAAAACAAACAAATTGCTGGAAAGATCACTTGACCAGAGTTAGTGATTTCTTTCCACAGATGCTGCCAGACCGATTGAGCTTTTCCAGTGACTTTTGTTTTTATTGCACACTATCTCAAAGCAAGTCCAAACAAAAACAGTGACACAGGAAAGATGTGAAAAAATGTTGTGCAGTGAAGGTATTGATAAGGGTTGCAAGTTCACTTCAAAAATGTTTAGTAACTTTATTTTTCTGCTGAGCGTGTTGTCTTCACATAGATTAATCAGGTAGTCAACGTCGTCAAACATCTTGGCTTGTTGTAACTTGCTTCAAGGCCCACCATTACACATTTCATCTTCAAACATTAAAGAGTGCCCTGATAATAAGATAACAAAGCTAGCCCGTTTAATCTGTACCAGAAATATCATTTCATGCACACTCATCCAGGAAATGGATGAAACTATTTTGCAGCTTTCATGTTGCCTCATCCAACATTTTGCGATTCTACATGACCTAACTTCACTCCAGTTAGTTAAAGTGGTCACATGATAAGCATTCTTGCATTATGCTAACCAGGAGCTCACAGCCAGGAACATTAGCTATCACGGCCATCCTACTGTTGGACTTCCCATCCTTTGGGCAGGAATGACTGACAACTTCACCACATCTGAAGTTATCCAATTCATCTGACTCATTGCAATTTCACTGCAAATGGCAAATAAAGTTCAACACAGACAAATGTGAGGTTCTGCACTTTGACAGGAAGACTGGGTAAGTAATTTGTTACTGGGAGTGTGCAAGACTAGGTAAGAAGAAGTACAAAGGGAACGTTGAGTGCAAATGCATTAATCACTCAAAGTTGGACCACATTTCATCAAGGCAGTAAAGTAATTGCTTCATGTTGGTAATTTTAGAAGGATAGAATTGAAGTGTGGGGAAATTATACTGCAGCTTCATCAAACCTTAGCTGGATCATTTTTAGGAACTCTGTGCAGTTCTGGTCACCATGCTATCAACAGGAATGTATCAATTTAGCGGAATATTCAGCAAAACCTGGCTGTCCTTGTGCACTAATTACTGAAATGGAGACAGACAGGTACAGCAGGCAGAAAAGAAGGCAAACCACATGTTGGCCTTCATAGTGAGAAACTCAACTACAGGAACAAAGGTGTCTTTTTTTAAGTTAGATTCCCTACAGTGTAGAAACAGGCCCTTTGGCCCAACCTGTCCACACCGACCCTCTGAAGAGTAACCCACCCAGACCCAATTCCCTCTGATTAATGCACTTAGCACTACAGGCAATGTAGCATGGCCAATTCACCCTGACCTGCACATCATTGGACTATGAGAGGAAACCCACGCAGACACAGGGAGAATGTACAAACTCCACACAAACAGTTGCCCAAGGCTGGAATCGAACCTAGGACCCTGGTGCTGTGAGGTAACAGTGCTAACCACCGAGCCACTGTGCCACCCCAATGCTGTCTTGCAGCATTGATGAGGCCACACCTGGAGTAATGTGTGCAGTTTTGATCTTCATATCGGAGGAAGGATGCTGTTGCTACAGAAGGAATGCAGGGAAGATTTTCCAAGTTAGTTCCTGAGATGGCAGGATTTGTGCATGAAAAGAGATTGAGTCGCTTACGATTGTATTCCCTGGAGTTTAGAAGAATGAGGGGGGGGGTGGCAGGCGGGAATCCCATGGAAATCTTTAAAATTCTAACAGGACGAGACAGGTTAGGTACAGGAATGATGTATCCGATGGTGGGGGAGTCGAGAACGAAGATCATGGATTAAAGATGATGGGTAAAGCTTTTCAGACTGAGATGAGGAGAAATGTCTTCAACCAAAGAGTGGTGAGCCTGTTGAATTCACTGTCACAGAAAATGGTTGAGTCCAAACATTGAGTATTTTAAAGAAGGAGGTAGATATCACTCTTGTGGCTAAAGAGATCAAGGGAGGGTGGGATGAGAGCATTGAGCTCAATGATCAGCTGTGATCATATTGAATGACAGAGCAGACTTGAGGGGCCGAATGGCCTACTCCTGCTCTTTTCTTCTATGGGAATGTATGATGGTAGAGGGGTATTGCCTCAGCACTAGAAATCCTGAAATGCTCAGGGGACACAGGGATGGTTCAAATCTCACCAATAGCAACTGTGGACATTTTATTTGATTGAATGGTGAAGCAGGCTAAAGGCTGAATGGCCTACTGTTGCTCCTACTTTATAGCTTATCATGATGACAGCAGAAAAGTGTTGATGTCGGGAAAGGAGCATCAAGGCTGAATCTCTTGTTGAAAAAGAAAGTAGCTCAGAGGTAATCTAGTGGTGGCCTTTCAATTTATGAATGGCCTTGGTGGAGTATAAGAATATTTTCTTTTCTTGGGGAAAGCATAACTGGAGACCATGAAAGATAGTCACCAAGAAATCAAATAGGGAATTCAGGAGAAACAAACGTGGAACTTGCAATCACAGGGAGATCTCAAAGCGGATAGTGCGCTACTTTGGAAATATGAGAGAGAAAGCAATAACTGTTATAATGGTACATTAAGATAAGGGAAAATGGGACAGAGTTCAAGTGGAGAATCAACAGCAGCATGGACTGTTTAGGCAGAATGACCTGTCTCTGTGGTGTATATCTTGTGTAATTCTATGAGGTCTGTCTTGGAACATTGCTTTTCACTTTATTTGGGAGTAGCTCAGTGACAAGTGTTTTAAATTATTGATAGCACAGAGTTGTACAGCCAGGTGTTGTCTATAAAGGAGATTGTTAGAATTTTACAGGGTTCTGAACTAATTAAGTGTGTAGGTTGAGGAATAACAGGTGGATTTGAATATTGATAGTGTACGATAATGCGGGACGGAAGAGCAGACATCAACGTTCAGTTCTTGCCAAGAGCATCTCCATTAGTAATGGCAGAAAATGAAAGGAATTGAGTGTGATTATTGATCAATCACAGGATGTTTTTGTGGGTTACTAAGAAAGCTAATCAAGCTTGAGGATGGCGCCCTTAAGATTTGATTGCAAATCAAAACACGTTATTTTAACCTCCAACAGATGTTTGTGCAGGTTTCATATGAAATAAGTTGGGTTGCTTTCAGTACCTTATGAACTAGAAGAAGGTTGGTGTGTTGGAAGGAAGGAGTTGACAGCAAAATGAACAGAGAAAGTTAAGTGTTTTGTGGTCCACGTTATGAGGACAAACTTACAGAACTAAATCTGATTGATCAGAGAGCAATGATTCAGAATTCAGATCCTTAAAGGGGCGAGAGCTACAGACAATGCTGATGTTATCACTTAACCCTTTCAGTAGAAAATGCTATTCAATTCATAACATGCCAAACTTCTTCGAGGATAGGGGAGAAAGAGCATGTAGAAGAGCAGAGTAAATGGGACAATGGGGTTAATTGGGAGTGCAGAGAGAAGGAAGGGACACAAGACAGGAGATGTGGGGAGAGAGGAAGGGGAGGAACACAGGCAAGAACTGTTTTCTGGGGAACAGGTTGGGTTAGTAGTGGTAGCAGATGAGAACAGGTGCAGGGTGAAGGAGTGGCAAGCTGAGGAAGAGGCAAGAGGGAGAATGGAGGAGTGAGTTGTGGGGGGGAAAGGGAGAAGAAACATTGGTGAGAAAGAGGAAATAGAAGTTTTTGTTAATCAGCTACTGGAGGATGACTGGGGGCAAGGTTCGACTAACCAATGTCTGTGTTAATAGTTTATGTAGTTGTGTAGTAAACTGGAATGTAATGCACAGGACTTTCCCAGGTTGTTACCCTTAAGGCATCAAAAGTTCAGGGCAATAAGAAAGGATTTTAAGGCATTGTGCATTCAAATTAACAGGTCTTATGGTTAATAGGCTAAAAATACATCGTCAATTCGATAATCTTGACCAGACCTCAAACTTACTTATTTCTTGCCGTGGATTATTTTTGCAACTCCGAAACTTTTCTACCATGTTGACATTGAACCTATTACACAGCTCCATTAAAACATTCACTGGTAGATTATCGTCTCAATACACCTGTAAAAATGATCAAAGGCTAAGAAAATTAGGGGATAAATAAATCTCACCAATCATGCTTGTGGACAAAAAGAAGCTATATTTAATTCAACCACAAAAAAAATCTGCTACATTTAAATGTAATTACAGCCATGCAACAGCCATATCTACAGGCCTTCAGCTTGTGAACACTGCAGCAAGCACCATGTACTGCAGTGTGCTTTCAGCTTGAATATTACAGTCAACTTTATTACATGATCATCTGTGTTGAACCATCTCCACCTTCAAGAACCAGGCTCGCTGCAGTATAATAAAGAGATGATAAAATTCAGTCTACTTCCAGAAAAAGTAAATTATCACTGACAAATTCTCTAACTCAGAATTAGATCTTCTGATGTTTAAAAATAATTTCATCTTCATGTTTCCTATGTCACAATGTAATCATAATTCTCTAATTGAACTGATGATTTATTTCTTACAGCTCCATACAGTATGATTTCTTGTATGGGTGAGAGTTGAAACCAGAGTTTCACGTGTGTTGGCTTTCCTTCTTCTAACTGCATCAACGTTGCCTTGACATTTCCAACAAAAATCAAAAGAACTGTTGATGCTGTAAATCAGAAACGAAGACAAAAATTGCTAGAAAATCTCAGCAGGTCCGGCAGCATCTGTGGAGAGAAATCAGAGTTAACTTTTCAGGTCCCATGACCCTTCCTCAGAATGTAGCCATTTTCAACTTGATTTCAAATTTTCTCTCTTTTGGACCCACAATCTTCCAGGATTTCTACCATCCTCCAGTTCTGGCCTCTCTCTGATTTTATTTGCTTCACCATCGGTAGCCATTTGTTTCGCTGCCAGGGCCCTCAGCTCCACAATTTCCTTCATATCGCTCTGACATTTTCTCCTCATAACTATTACGGTAAATGGAAACCATCAATATTCAACTTCCATCATCCAGTTTTAAAATCTGTATCATTCATGGATTAAAATGATCTTTAAAGAAGACAAGTATGAATGGAAAATGAATGCAATAATTACCCAACCATAGATGGATGCAATTCCAGGGAACCTAAACAAAGTACACTGAACCAGCTCCACGAGAATTATTATTTCATCCAAATACAGTGAAACCAAATAAACATGTCAGTGCTATGAAATTTACATCCTGTTTGTTTAAAACTTGCATGATAATTTTGCCTATTGAGATGTGAAATGTTACCTGTGAACTCTTCATTTTGCGAAGACAATGGATCTTGATCCAGCAATGCACCCCTGAACCATATTTCAGTAGCTTTCTTGGCAGAGCAGAGATAGAGGAAAGTGGGTTGCTATCAGCAGAACCTGGAAGACTTACATTCTTTTTCCACATTTTTATTTTCCATTGCTTTGCCATCTCTTGGAAGTAATATGGTTAAGCAACAACTTGGGAAAATAACCATCCATTGAGAATTTCAGGATGCTTTAAATTTCATGGCTGCCAAGGAAAAAGCAGGCAAAATCTAAACAATCAAAATGTCAGTTTTTACACTCAACTCCAAGAGCCCGAGAGACTCAAATTGCATTTGCTTTTATCTATTCATAATTATCAGATACACGGTTTTATTTTTACACTTATCACCTGTATTTGTGTAGGTATTTGATGTTACAGTTTAATTGGTTTTGTTTGAGTAGCAGCTGACTAAGTTCTTCTTCCTTTCATAAAGGATAGGTTTAGATTTGCCCCCGCTTAGTCCGATCCAGTCAATGAAGTTGCAACTAGTGTGATAGCTGCATGCAAAAAAAATTGCAACTAACCTGATAGATAAAAGAGGGGAATTAAATCATTTCCCCCTGGCCATAACATCCTTCAACATGGTCAAAGGTAAGCTTGTTAAAAAAAACATTGGTCATTTGCCCCGTTAACACCTAACATGGCTTGGAAACTTCGAGACTAATATAAGTTCAACGTAATTAGGCAGAGTTAACATGGTTTAATGAAAGGGGAAGCATGTTTAGCTAATTAATTGAAGGCATTTGAGGAAGTAACATAGGCATGAATGAATTAATGAATGAATGAATGAATGAATGGTTTTTTATTGTCACGTTTATGTTAGTGAGAAAAATCAGTAAAAAAAAAGTGAAAAGCTTTTCCACTGTCACCACAATGCAGTGTCATTTTGAATAGTTTCAAAAATAATAAAAAAGGTAGAAAGACATAGCTTAAAGAGAGTCCATCAGTCCTGAGCTGTCTCATCATCAATGAACACCTTCAGTAGCATTTCTCCTCCACCGCCTCAGGCCATCTACACTGGAAACAACCAACATTGAAGTCATCATTCTTCAGGCGCCATCTTTTACCGCCAGGCTGATTCTCCCTGCCACCACCTCACCACCGGAACCACCAACATCAGAGTCATGTCTCTCACCCTGGGCCCACCTCCTCTATATCACTGTGATGGCCCTTCCACCACACCCTCATCACCACCACCACCACCAGATCTAACCAAAGACAAAGTCATTGATCCTCAGGCACCATCTTTCACTGCTAGCCCCTCTCACTAAAGTCACTTCCGCTGATGTAGCAGCCGCCAGTTCCCATGCCAGGTCTTCTGCCCATTCCAGAAACGTGAGCAGGGGCTCGCTCATCAAGAAATCAGTGCTGGGCCCACTTGAATCCACGCTGAGATTCCTGACTCTGCAGATACTAATTGAGCTCAGGGCAAGAGGCAAGTAAAGGAGAGAAGGAAAGGAAAACAGGAAAAAGAGAAAAAGAAAGAAAAGAAAAGCAACCTGAGCAGGTGAACCTGTGGATAAAGGGGTACCAGTGAAGGTACAAGTCTTTGATTTCTAGAACATACTTGATAAGGAATTGCATCAAACAATACAGAAAAAAAACTATTAGCATGAAGAGAAGACTAGCTAACGAGAAAAGGAAAGACTTAAATTAGTTTTCTTCATTGCATCTTATCAATGTGTCATGTGACACAGGTTCAACATTTACATGAAGAACTGAAAGTACTATTACTTAATTTATTGACAACACAAAGATATGTCCAAAAATACGTTGGAGGAGGACATAAGGAAGAGAGATACACAAGTTAAATGCATGGCCAAAGATTTGGCAAATGTACTGAAATGTGGAAGAAAGTGTGAAATTGTCTAGTTTCACAAGAAGAATATAAAGAAATCAGAATGTCTTGATGCTGAGAACTACAGTGCTCTGAGACATGAGGGAGGAGCTGGTCAGGGGTGATTGGAAGGGAAGAGTCAAAAAGCGTGGCACTGGGAAAGTACAGCAGGTCAGGCAGCATCTGAGGAGCAGGAGAGTCAATGTTTTGGGCATAAGCCCTTCATCTAGTGATTGGAAGGGGAGCCTAGCAGGGAAAGCAATGGAGCAGCAATGGCAGGAATTTCTGAGGATAATTTGGAAGGCACAGAAATTCATCCCAAGGATGAAGAATGCACCAAGGGGAGGATATGGTAACCATGGCTGAAGTCAAGGGCAGCATGAAAGCAAAACGAGAATCAGAATGTGATGAAGATAAATGGGAAGCCAAAGGATTGGGAAGCCTTTAAAAACCAGCAGAGGATAACTAAACAATCAGTAGAAAGGGGGGAGAGAATGAAATATTAGGATAAGGTAGCTAGTAATCTTGAAGAAGGCTGCAAGAATATTTTTTAGATAACACACACACACACACACACACACACACACATACAGACAGACACCTGCACACAATGAGACATGCACGCACAGAAACACATACGCGCACATGTACGTAGCGAAGGAAGTAATAGAATACCTGGGGAAAAATAAACTTTATTCATGGATATTCTTGAAGCCTGTAGAATAAAGTATAAAATGGTCCAAAGTCCCAATGCTGTGATGTTTTGGAATGTGTGGTCAAGTCACTAATTACATTTGCTTATCTTTGGAGTCACAGCTTACATTGGAAATATTGTGTTGGGTCATCCATTTAAGATCTCAAAGAAAAACAAAAAAGGTGGTGAGCCTTTGGATCTCTGTGCAGAGAAGTGGTGGAAACAGAATCTTTACATGATTTTAAGACAGAGGTAGATAGTTCCTGAGAAGCAGGAGGTGATTGATGATTGGGGATAGGCAGAACGTAGTTCTGTCAGTGATAGAACTGTGGAATCACTGAGTTGGTATGGTGCAGATTGAGCCCATTCAGCCAATCCTGCCTTCACTAGTTCTTTAACCAAGCATCACTACCTAGTCCATACTTTATTCCTCAAATAATTGCACACTATTTCTATCCAAATAACTATCCAATGTGGCATGGTGGCTCAGTGGTTAGCACTGCTACCTCACAGCATCAGGGTCCCAGGTTCAATTCCAGCCTAGGGCGACTGTCTGTATGGTGTTTGTACATACTCCCAGTGTCTGTGTGGGTTTCCTCCCACAGTCCAAAGATGTGCAGGTCAGGTGAATTGGCCATGCTAAATTAACCATAGGTTAGGTGCATTAGTCAGAGGGAAGTGGGTCTGGGTGGGTTACTCTTTGGAGGGTGAGTGTGGACTTGTTGGGCCAAAGGGCCTGTTTCCACGCTGTAAGTAATTTAATCTAAAAACTATCCAACATCCTGTTTGAATGCCTAAATTGAACTGCTTCCATTGTATTCCAGACCCTAACTACTTACGCTATGAAAAGCTTTTTCTTGCTTCATTTTTTCTTCTTATTGAATGACCGAGCTGATACAAGGGATTCAGCTGCCTATGCCTGCTAGTTAATTTCTTTGTTTGAGTTGTTGTCGTTAGACAATGGGATGCTGCCTTTGTAACCCACCTTTCATAGAGCTGTCAGCTCAGTCCAATTTTAATTTGCTTATGTCTCAAACTCTTGCAGTTCAGTCACAGTCCAAGTAATCTTTACTTCAGACCTAGATATGCCTCAGGGTGAGGTGAATATAGGCTGAATTGAGGTTTGAATGGCTGTTACTTGAAGAGGAACAATGTGCTTGGTTGCATGGAAAAAGCAATGACAGTGAGTGAGGTGGTCATTTGGAAAGCCCATGTGAACACAATGAGCCAAATCACTTCTTCATTACAACAATTCTAGGGCTTGGAGAGAAATACCAACCTCCTTTTAGAAGCAGTTGAACAATGCAATGCAAGAAAAAAGATCATTACATTGTTTTCATACAAACAATATTCTCCTGTGTTGTCGTCACTGCTATCTGAACATGCTAGTGATTAATAGCTCTGGCTGAAATCATTGTACTGAAGATAACTGTATCTTGATTTCACTCTGAAAAGTAACTGAGCAGGCCTGCATGGCTGCTGGTGCTGGAGTTAGTTAAATCCTGGCCATCGTTTTGAGTTGCAGTATTCACCAACTCTGGGGACCTGTGATGTTGCGAGCCAACAGACAGAATTAGATGAGTGAGCAGGTGCATGTCTGTTTGCCAAGGGTACAATGAGACACACAAACAGGAGCTCAACATGCCACAAACCAGTCAATCATCAGTGTATGGAGGTTTCTGATTTCTGACATCTACGCAAAATGTCAGCCAGGAGTTGCAATTCTTTGGGGAGTGCAGCAATCAAGGCTATTAAGTGGCGAATGGCTCTGATTAAATTCAGCGAGCTAGATTTTCCTTTGTTTTTTTTGTTCTCCCAGGTTGCTCTCTTTCTCTGGCACTCAGTCTTCCATGTGGAATGTGACATTATCTGAAGTCAGAGCAATGCCAGTGTCTAGTTATTGCATTGAGGTGGAAGCGGATAGCAGGACACAAACGGTAGCGTTATAAGTTTGTTGGCTGAATTTCTCTAGCAATGGTCATTGAACAACCAAGTATAGAATTTCATATACGCTGCAGCTGTTATTGTTTCATGACTCTGAATCCCACTGGCTTTTATTGATCATCCACTCATTGTTTGTGGGTATCTCTGGCCAGGCCAGTTCTCTGGGAACTAAATTACCTTCTTGACTATTTCAAAAGGCTTTGGGCCTGGGCTTGTGGATTCTAACAAGACTGAGATTTGATTTTGTTGAAACATAAGATTCTTAGGTGGCTTGACAGGGTAGATGTGGAGAGATTGTTTCCCTTTCTGAGAAAGTCTTGGACCAGAGGGCATTATCTCAGAATAAAGGGTCACACATTTCGGACAGAGAAGAGGAGGAATTTCTTCTCTCTGAGGATAATGAATCTGTGGCATTCTTTGCTGCAGAGAGCTATCAAGGCTGGGTCATTGAATATATTCCTGGCTGAGACAGATTTTTAATCAGTAAGGAAATGGAGGGTTATGGGGATAAGACAGGAAAGTGGAGTTGAGGATTATCAGATCAGCCACAATCTCATTAAATGGCACAGCAGACTTGATAGGGTGGATGCTGTACTTCTATGCCTTATGGTCTTTTGGGCATTGTTGTGGGTCGAGAGTGACATGTATGCCAGGCTGGGTAAAAGCAGCAGATTTCCTTCCCTGCAGGACATTAGTGAACCACTTGGGTTTTACAAAAATCAAGAATGGTTACACATCACTAATAGACAAGTTTATTTTGCTTCCAAGTTTTTGCTCAATTCAGATTTTATTACCCACCAGGCAAGGGGAGAGGTTGAAAAGGACCATCCTTCATGGTAACCTCAGCTAGTGCAGAAATCAAACCCACACTTGTTGGCATCACTCTATATCATAAACAAGTCATCCAGCCAACTGAGCTAACCATTATGTGTGCTTTGTACAATTGCTCCCATGGAATTTTTACAACACAGTGGGGTGTCAGGCAGGAAAATATCTGCAGCCTATCTGACTGTATAGACTGACTCTGTGTGGCTGTTGCTGAAGTGTTTGCTTGTTGCGTCAGAAGGACTGGGGAAGGGAGGGATTGCTTGTAACTGCTGTTTCCTAGCAGTCCAAATTCCTCCAGCTAACTTTCTTCAAGCCTGCTGTGAGACCAAAGACACAAACTGTTGCCATTTTAATGATGATAACAAAGCTGCCTTGATAATAGGATCAAAAAGCCAAGGGGCTACGGTGGAATGCCATCAAGCAAGAATCATTATTGGGCTGGGAGAGGTTGTCGACAGGGTAACAATAATGCAAGGTCAAAGGGATGGATTATATGATGACTTAAAGAAGATGAGGAAGTAAAGAGACAAACTGAAAGATATGCTGATGCTGTAAATCAGAAACAAAACAGAAACTGTTGGAAGAGCTCAGCAGGTCTGGCAGCATCTGTGGAGAGAAATCAGAGTTAACGTTTCGGGTTCAGTGACCCTTCCTCAGAGGAAGTAAAGTGGTTTGGAGAAGTAGCCCCATCAAAGTTTTAAGCCTGTTAGTGATTGGGTGGAGTGGTAGGTGTAGGAGAGATGAATATTTGATGGAGACGATGTTTTGAGAAATTTGTGAAGATGAAGAAGTTACAGAAACAGAGGGGAGTGACACTGTAGAGAGATTACAACAGGAGGATGAGCATTTGAAGTTTGAAAGGTTGAGGGACAGAAACCAGGAAGTCAGGACAGGCGTGAAAGTGAGAATGAATTGTTATAGGGCAGGAAATTGCCAGCAGACTGCAGAATAAACTGAACAACATGGAAACTGCTGGATGGGATTTCAATCAGAAAATATTTGTAATAATATGGGAATATAAAATGGGCAAATGTTTGAACAGCAAACGATCACAGGTAGGCAAAGTTATGTGGGTGCACAATAAGCAGTGATGGAGATAGAATGAAATCACTTCCACAGCTGATTACCTTCAGTCATGCTGCTAGTTGTTACTAATGGGCCAATTCCTACAGCATACTCAGCAGAAAAGAATTTCTTTGGCAATTATTCCGACATAACTTCAATCATCCTTAGCACAGAGGGAAAGAAAAAGGCACACAACTAATGATGGAAGACTCACAGGTTAAATGTTCCTTTCTGTAAATGTAAACAGAATGAGACCAAGGCCTTGGACATTTCAGTCTTCCTCATTCTGGACCCTCCATTGTTATTTGGCATGTACAGGTTGCTGCTACATACAACGTCCTCCAGCACATTCCAGGCACTCCATCTCCTAAACATAGAAACATAAAAAATATAGAAGCAGGAGTAGGCCACTCAGCCCTTCAACTTGATAAAGTCTGATCATCCAACTTAGTTCATTATTCCTGCTTTCTCCACATATTCTTTGATCCCTTTAGCCCTAAGAACGATACCTAACTCTTTCTTGAAAGCAGTCAATGTTTCTGCCTTGACTACTTTCTGTGGCAGATTGTTAAATGCTCATCACTCTCTGGCTAAAGAGATTTCTCCTCATCTTGTTCCTACCCTGAATCGTTACACAGCGACCCCCTAGTTCTAGACTCCCCTCTCATTGTGAACGTCCTCCCTGCATTCATCTGGTCTAGTCCGATTTGAATGTTACAGGTTTCTATGAGAGTCATAACTCATTATTCTAAACTTCAGAGAATATGCTCCTAATGATCCAGATGGACCACTCAAAATAATGAACTTAACTTGGAGTTACAAAAGATGGAGGAGAATGATTAAAGCATGCTGGGAAATGGGAACTGGTCTTGACTAAAGTGATTGCGCTAATCAAGATGCTGCAGAATCCAGACAGGTTACAGTTACCAACAGACAGTTTACAAAAGCCCAAAGGGCTTTTGCCCAAAACGTCAATTTTCCTGCTCCTCGGATGCTGCCTGACCTGCTGTGCTTTTCCAGCACCACACTCTTGAATCTAATCTCCAGCATCTGCAGTCCTCACTTTCATCTGCAAACAAACCTGGTAACTGCAAACCCTACAATACTCGACTGAATCTGGGTTTGAATGGAGTCAACGGAATGTCAGCCCCTGGATGATCAGAAATATCAAGGTGTGCATCAGATAGGGAGGTGCCTTGCACTCTTATTTGGAGGAGGCTACGTGCACCCAGCACCTCCACTAATGGACACTTAAGGACCACCTTGCCATCATCATGCCAACACCTGGTTGGATCCGATCAGTCAGGGTGATTGAACCTGATCGATCCATTGGAAGTCAATCCAGACCCTCCCAAAAAGACGCAAAGACTTGAGTATAAGAATCCCTGCAACACCACCCGTAGGAACGGTAACTCAAGAGCGGTCACTCGAGAATAACCACTGAAAGAGAAGACACCTCTGAAACCATCAGAAGACCAGACAACCCTGTGGAGCCTGGCCAAGTTCTAGTGTGTGGAAATATGATCAAAGTTAAGTTAATACGCAAGCTAGATTTGTAGTGTTTATCATTAGTTCATAGTGTATTTGTTATTTTAATATTAATGATGTCAAATAATTGAGTATTACCGTTTTCCTATTATGAAGAGTAGATTCACAGTTCTTCTGCTGGATATAAGAGATCAAACACACTGTGTGGCAGGCACAAGTCTCTCTTCGTATATCAGTCTTGCCTGTTTGGGTGGGAGTGAGTCAGTTGTCATGGATTGATGGACAATTGCTACTTTCCTAAGTTTGATTTAATGCATTACTTGTCTATAAATTATTGTCATATAGATACATATATCAGAGAGACAATGTTTATACTTTTGGGCTTTGCACCTGAAACAAAGATGTTGCTGTCACTCTCCAGGGAAACTATTATTGAAATATTTCAAATAGCTACAAATGCCTTGAAAATGTCTTTTCTGACTCGAGCTTTGTTTTTCCTTGAAGGTCACTGGAACCTTGGCATTTTTTTTAAAATTAATAGAGCATACCAGTCTTAAGGGATGGGGAATTTCTTGGTCATCAAGATAACTCCATCTATCTACAGTTGAGATATGTTCACTATAGTGTGCCAGAATCATTTCAGGCTATTTTTGCACTCCTGTAGATCACAAATGTAGACATTGGTGATAACCTCAAGGATCTGGGTATGATTGACTACATTCAGAGTGCAGTGATGGTCACTAACTGTTGGTTTATGCCAGATACAAGATTTCTATTCAAATATTGTTCCCCAGTATCTGTGGAACTCAATTAAACATTGTGCCTGTGAATATATAACAACTAGGGTGGGTAGACATGTATAGCCTTCAGCTTCAGTGAGTCATTATTGACAGCGGTTGTCAAATGTACTGATGAAATACAATGTTTTTTTATCAAAGATTAAAAATGTGACTCATAATCCATCACGTAAACCCAGATGTCAACAGGATGTGGAAACATTGAGCTATACAGAACAATATTGCTTTTACAGGAAATATTCAATTCCTTCAAACAGAAGCGGTGGGGATTTAATTTCTTGAGGTCCTTCGTCCTGTAGTGTACAAATAGTGTCCAGAGACAACTCCATTTCATTCATAACAAGTGCTCCCAGTCATCCATCTAAAAGAGGTGACAAGATATTAGCTTTCTAATGGAAGGTACTGAAATAGTGGCACAGAAGATTGGCAGTTTGGCTAATGAGTGGAAACCTGAACATCGAGGGAAGAAACTTAATATCCTGATCCCAAATAACTTGTTCATTCCGACAGAGTGCAACACCCTTTATAGAACTTAAATGGTCTGCGATTGACCTTTTCCATGTTGTACAAACATTCAGCCGAACAGATATTTATGCTGCACCCAAGCTTTCCTACTCTCCCTCATCTCAACCTATCAGCATGTCCTTCCACTCCTTTCTCTCTCACCTTTATTGGTCATTAATTTGGTAATTTTAGACATCAGTCTCTCAATGATATCTTTGTACTCCCATTTCTTTTTCTATGTTCGTACTGCATGTTGTTTTGTACACCAATTGAATATTAAGTCTCTATACTGAGGTATATTTTCCTCTCTTGCCATTTTGCATTAATTATTTCCTACATAATATGTAGAGGCAAGAAAACATCCAACTGGCTTATGTCACAGAGACCACCCAGATTTCTATTGTTTTATTCAATCAGATAGAATAGATTCAGTTCAGTTTTGCAAATCCAAAACTCTGCCTCTTTTAAAAACAAAATCTTGTAAATGCTAGAAATCTGAAACAAGTGTTGGGAATGCCGGAGAAACTCAACAGGTCCGGCAGCATCTGTGGAGAGAGAAGAACAAAGTAAACATTTTGAATCTGGTATGACTATACTTAAAAATGATTCAGAACGATTCTCAGGAAGATTCATATAACATTAACTTGCCCCTTTTTGCTCTTATTTTGAAAGGTGTGCTTTTGTCAGTCTTTTGCCAGCCTGCCATTTTCATACAGCAACGTGATTAATTCTATTAGTGATCTTGATGCTATATCTACATCTGGGCTTGAAGTTCTAATCAGAACATTGAAAATAACAGATGGTTTATTTCCTGCAGGGTTCATGAGGTTGATGGGCTGTTTAGTAAGATGCTGAAATATGATTATTACAGCTGAGTTGCGGATGAACAGTTTAGGTTGCTTAATGCTTGGTATCACAGCATTTCCAAGACAGAACGACTGTGTTCTTATATGTCTGTAAATCAGGCAGTTTACACAAACAGTTTATCTGTTAAAAGACCTAATGGATGACACCTGAGAACCTGCTCCTGTGGAGAACAGAATCGACTTAAGTGCTTAGACATTATTAGGGTATGGCTTTATCTGATTTCTATCAGCCTGATAGTGAATGTATTTCAGATCTACAATGATTGAAGTAATTCTAATTAGTTTGTTGAATAATGCACACTTCTTCAAATATGTTCAAAGACCAATAACTGGAGCTGAAGTATGAAATAAGAACAGAAAATGCTGGAAATAATCAATGGATCAGCCAGATCTGTGGAGCAAGAAAAAGAGTTACTGTCTCTGATCAATAACCTTCACAACTGGATATCATTGACTGAGCTGAACAAGCCATAACAATACAGTGGCTACAAACAGCACTCACTCTCACTTTCCATCCAGCTGCAGGGGTCTCTGGAGGTCTGTGTATGACAGTGACTTCCTGAACTGGGCGTCAGTGCCACAATCAATGTTAGCAGAACATTGAAGCGCTACATGTCTGCTGCTTTGAGGGAACGCTAGTAACAAGAGTAGGTTAGAGGCTGGGAATACTGCACTGAGTAACTCACTTCTTGTCTCCGCAAACACTCCTTCAGCTGCAAGGCACAAGTCTAGAGTGTGATGGAATACTGCCCATTTCTCCTGGATGGGTGCAGCCTCAACAAGACTCTAGAATCTTGACACCATCCAGGACAAAGCCGTGCACTTAATTGGCACCACATCCATAAGCGTGACCCTCCACTACCGACACACAGTAGCAGCAGTGTGTACAAAGTGCATTGCAGAAATTCACCAAAGATTCTCAGACAGCACCTTCCAAACCCATGCCCACTTCCATCCTGAAGGACAAGGGCAGCAGATACACAGAAACACAGCCCACTTGCACATTCTCCTCCAAGCCACTCCCCATCTTGACTTGGAAATACATCAGGGAGGAGAAGGTGAGGACTGCTGGAGATGCTGGAGATCAGATCTGAAAAATGTGTTGCTGGAAAAGCGCAGCAGGTCAGGCAGCATCCAAGGAGCAGGAGAACTGATGTTTCGGACATAAGCCCTTCTTCAGGCTTATGCCCAAAACGTTGATTCTCCTGCTCCTTGGATGCTGCCTGACCTGCTGCGCTTTTCCAGCATCACATTTTCAGCTTGGAAATACATCACCATTCCTTTACTGCTACTGAGTCAAAATCCTGGAATTCCCTCGTTACCAGCATCGTGGGTCTACCTGCAACGGTTCAAGAAGGCAGCTCACCTCCACCTTCTCAAGGTCAACTAGGGATGAGCAATAAATGCTGGCCCAGCCAGCACTGCCCACATGCTGTGAATAAATAAAAACTCTTAACAGGCTGTAATCAAAAGCATTGATAGAGAGAGTGTGGTGTGGAGGAAATGAAAGCAGAAGACAGAGACGGTGGGAGACAATCAAGATTAAATGACAAAGGGGTGATGGTGTAAAATAAAAGGCCTTGGCAATCAGTCAATTAAATAAACTACAGATGGTTCTGTGGAATCATCATTACAATCTGTCATCTGAAAAGCAGGAAAGCGTATCTGCAGAAGATAACTTCAGAATTTGAGGAGTATGAAGTCCCTCAAGTATCTAATGGAAAGATGGGATGCTCTTCCTCGAACTCCTGCTGTTCTCCATTGGAACCGTGTGGGAGGCTGTGAGCAGAAAGGTCAGAGTGCACGGGGGTAAAGGATTACAAAGGAGCTGAACAGATACTTGGGGCAACGCTCACAGGCTGAATGGCGAGATTCTGCGAAGTGATAAATGAATCCAAGTTTGGTTTTCCCAACATAAACGAGAGCAAGTTGCAAGTAGTGAGTACAGCAGATTTTAAATTGAACCAAGCTCACGTAAAACGCTGTGTCAGCTGGAAGGAGACGTCACCAGCGGATAAGGAAAAGGAAGGAGACGTCACCAGCGGATAAGGAAAAGAGGACAGCATTTGCACTTGCATGGGAAGGTATCACAGCAAAAAGCAGGAGGAACCGCAGGAAGGGTATCTTCTGAAATGCTGACCATGGAGGGCAGGAGTGGATCTGTTTGGCTATGGCCTCATGTTGGATGGTAGATAATGATCAATTGAATATGGAGCCTACTGGATGGAAAGTGTGGAACAGGCAAAGCCTGTTTTGGTTCCGGGAGGGTCAGGAAAGGGATGAGAGCAAAAATGTGGAAATTGGGAAAGCTATGTCTTCTTATTCCAAGAGTTTTAAAATAATCAGCCAGAGCTTCATTGATTGTGGATGTTCCAGCTCTCCACACGGTTACTGTACTGAGACACCTGACTGTAAGGCAGCAATAAACGTGACTGTCCATGTACACATTCATACACAGACCCTCTTCCTTTACAAACAACATAACCAGATAGGGTTCTCAACAGAGTCTGTCAGTCATGACTAGGGTTGGGGAAGCAGCCTCAGTTGGCAGGAAAGCACATTGAAAACATAAGTAAATATTTTGTCTTCTGATTGGAGTGATGGGTCCTGATTACCTTTTATCTGACTCTACTACAGTCTGTATTCATTGTACACGAACCTTTTTATTTCCAAACATTGTCTCTTTTATTGGATTGATTCCCTTACTATGACCGTGTTCCCTCAGACTCACATTGTTAACTATAGATTAGGAAGCCTTACATTGGAAATTCTGAGGGTCAGGATTTACATGCACAAAGGCAGGACTGAATTGGGATAGTCAACATGGCTTTGTCTGTTGGAAATTGTGTCTCCCTAACTTGATTGAGTTATTTAAAGCAGTGACAAAGAAAATTGATGAAGGCAGAGCGAAAGACATTGCCCACATAACCTTCAGCAAGATGTTCAACAAGGTTCCGCATGGTAGACTGTTTAGCAAGGTTAGGTTATATGGAATTCAGGGGCAGCTAGCCAACTATATGAAAATTTGGCTTAGAGGTAGGAAACAGAGGGTGATGATAAGAGGGTTGCTTTTCAGACTTGGAGGCCTGTGACCAACAGTGTGCCACAAGGATTGGCACTGAAACAACTGCTTTTTGTCATTTATACAAGTGATTTGATTGTGAATGTAGGAGGCATCATTAGTAAGTTTATAGATGACACCAAAATAGGAGATGCAATGGACAGTCAAGAAAATTATCTGAGGGTACAATGCGACCTTGATCAGATGGGCCGATGGGCCAATGGACTGAGGAGTGGCAGTAAAAGGTGTCATATGAGGTGTTGCATTTCAGTAAGACAAACAAGGGCAGGACTTGTACAGTTAATGGTAGGGCTCTGGGGAGGTTGATTAGAGTGGTGCTGGAAAAGCACAGCAGGTAGGCAGCATCTGAGGAACAGGAAAATCAATGTTTCAGGCAGGAACCCTTCATCGGCAATGTTGCCAAACAAAGAGACCAAGGAATGTAGATGCATAGTTCCTTGAAAGTGGAGTAACAGATAGACAGTTTGGTGAAGAAAGCACTTGGCATGCTTGCCTTCATTGGTCAGAACATTGAGTATAGGAGTTGTGATGTTGTGTTGCAGCTGTACAGGACATTGGTGAGCCGCCACTTTTAGAATACTGTGTACAAACCTTGTCATCCTTCTCTGGGAAGGATGTTGTTAAACGTGAGGGTGCAGAAAAGTTTTACAAGGATATTGCCAAGATTGGAGGGTTTGAATTTTAGGAAGTGGCTGAATAAGCTGAAGCTTTTTTTCCCTAAAACAGTGGAGACTGAGGGGGGAAATTATAGAGGTTACTAAAACCATGAGGGGCATATATAGAGTGAATAGTCAAGACCTTTATCCTCAGGTAGGGAGGTCCAAAATTCGAGGGCATAGTTTTGACATAAGAGGGGAAAGATTTAAACAGGACCTGAGGAATAACTTTTTCACACAGTGTGTGTGTGCATGGAATGAGCTGCCAGAGGAAGTAGAGGAGGTGGGTATACTTGCAAAATTTAACAAAAAAAAAAGAGATCTTGATGAGTGTATGAATAGAAAGGGCGTAGAATGATATGGACCAAATGCTGACAAATGGGACTAGGTTCGATTGGGATGTCTAGTTGGTGCAGATAAGTTGGATTGAAGGGTCTGTTTCTGTGCTATATAACTCTAATACTCTATTACTACTCATCTTTGTATAACCTTTGTCCCATAACTGACCCATTTATTCTCTTAACAATTTTCCCCCATCACCCTTGAAAATGTCAAACATTACAGGGCTAGTTTATGAAGCAATTTCGTGACTCTCCTGCTCTCATTACCATTTGTCTCCGAGGTCGATGGTCTGTTGTTCTCTGCCAGCTTGGGTGAATATCTCCTGTGCGTCCATGAAGCTATTGGTGTCTTCTTCTTTCCCCACGGGGTCAGTACATTATTACCATGTTTATATTTGTTTTATTTTCAAGGATACTAAGATTCTTCTTTTTCTTTTTAATATCCTGTGGCACTTCTACCAAATGTGTCTTTGGCTGTAATTTTCTTCTCAACAGCAGTTCCTTCCTTTTGTCAATCTTACATCTCTACTCTTTGTCTGGCTGAGGAATTGACAAATCTTTTGTTTAACATTCTTAATTTGGTTTTTCTCTTTGGACCTCCTCACCCTGTCAGGGTTGTCCTTTGTAAGTCAAGGTGGTAATTTTACAGACCACAATAGAAGCTGGATTCACAATCTTCTCAACAACTCTTTTGGGAACTAACGAATTTGCAATGGTGATGACCTATAACTCAATTGAGCTAAATTAGTCTCTCTACTTTTCTTCAGATGTTTTATTCTAGTTCTGACTCATTTGATTCATCCTTTGCTTGCAGTGATGGTGTGAACTTATTGTATGAATGAACCCAAATGCTTTGGCTAATTCTGTAAATTACTCATTTGCAAATTACGTTCCATGATGACATACAACAATGTCACAAATATTGTCAGTTGTACAGATTAATTTTCATGACTTTACCACCATATCTATCATAATGTTGCGCATTGAAACCAATCCACCTTCAGTGGTACTAAAACAATTTTTGACATTTAACCTCACACAATCATTTTGAAACTTTTCCAGGGTTTTAAATGAAAGAATGATGGTGGTGGTAAAAGTTCTTTCGGTTCCTGATTGTTGATAGCACAACTTTGATAGTCAACTATCATTTCCTTAGTTAACCGAGTGACCTCTCACCACCAAACTGACTGACTGATACGTGGTTGATATTTTCATATCCTGGGATGATCCAGATGGAGTTTTCAGTACATATCATCTGAGTGTTATAGATATTATCACACTAACAAATCATTGATAATTGTCAGAGGTTTCCATTGCTCAGTGTATGTATTAAGATGGAATTGTTGTGGATGTTTGGTGGCTATCAATTCTGGCAATAAACAGCAAACATGAAGTCTTTTTGTCATAGCTGCTTTGAGCTTCTTTAATGTTTCGCAATTTTACCTCTGATGCTGTTTAGGGTTTTGTTACCAATAATATATTTGCTTCCATTTCTGATGTAACCTCCAGAACTTTTCATTTAGCCTCTTTAGCTGGTATTCTTGATAACGTATTTGCTGTTTTTTGACACATGCCTGTACATATTCCACGATTTAGTCATCTCCCATCAAACATAGTCTGAAATGCTGAATGAGCAGTGGCATGTTCACAATTCTGTTTGTATTCAGAAGAGAAACCAGTGACTTGTGATCTGTTCTAATCTTAAACTGTATCCCTAGAACAGTCAGAGATGTCATATTGATGCCAAAGCTATTTTATAATTGTGGAACACCTTGCCAGTGTCTCTGTTAGAGTACATGAAGCATAATTTATCATTCCATCTTCTGGTCCTGCAGCAATATTGCACCTATCGATGACACATTTGCCAGATTAACGTTGTGAACTGTGGGTCTTCAACTCATGCTTTGGAAAAGATTCATAATTTCTTTATCCTTATAAAATTGATCAAAATTCCAGCACCAACATTGACCTTGTCTCAATGTCTCTCTCTCTCTCAATGGTTTGTTAGTGGCAGATAGATGACATGTGATTTTCCCCACTTGGTTAACCATCTTCAGGAGTCTTTGTAGCTTGATGTTCCTTCGTTGTGAATTTTTTTCTGATCAGATTTGTTTTCTAATTATTGTTGAGTTCTGTGATCTAAGAATTTGATTTCAGGGTTTGCAATTCAGACTTATTTTTGTACTTAAAAATGTGTTGCTGGAAAAGCGCAGCAGGTCAGGCAGCATCAAAGGAGAAGGAGAATCGACGTTTCGGGCATAAGCCCTTCGTCAGGAATGAGGAGGGTGTGCCAAGCAGGCTAAGATAAAAGGTAGGGAAGAGGGACTTGGGGGAGGGACGTTGGAAATGCGATAGGTGGAAGGAGGTTAAGGTGAGGGACCTGCATGTACTTGGCGGAGTGGAAGGGGGAGTTAAAAGTGTTTCGCCACGGGGCGGTTGGGTTGGTTGGTGCGGGTGTCCCAGAGGTGTTCTCTGAAACGTTCTGCAAGTTGGCGGCCTGTCTCCCCAATGTATAGGAGGCCACATCGGGTGCAGCGGATGCAGTAAATGATGTGTGTGGAGGTGCAGGTGAATTTGTGATGGATATTGAAGGATCCCTTGGGGCCTGGGAGGGAAGTGAGGGGAGAGGTGTGGGCGCAAGTTTTGCATTTTTTGCGGTTGCAGGGCAAGGTGCCGGGAGTGAAGGTTGGGTTGGTGGTGGGTGTGGGTCTGACAAGGGAGTCGTGGAGGGAGTGGTCTTTCAGGAATGCTGATAGGGATGGGGAGGGAAGTATATTCCTGGTGGTGGGGTCTGTTTGGAGGTGGCGGAAATGACGAAGGATGATCCGATGTATCTGGAGGCTGCTGGGGTGGTAGGTGAGGCCAGCTGACATCCTGCATTGTTTTCACAACCTCCTTAACTCAATGATCATATCCTCTCCTTTCTTGAATCATGTATTCTAATATCATTCGTTTGGCATACCTTATCCTACTTCTCCTGGAGTGTGTTCGTCATTGTCCTTTGGAAAATTTTATGCACAGATACTATCCCAGAGGGTACAATGTTGAAGTAAAAATGGCCAAAAGCAAAATCCATTGTTTGCATTTAATTTTAGAAAGGGCGTAGACTTCACCAATATATCATCAACTATCAGCTATTCATTTTTTAACAGCTCATGCTGTGAATAATTTCATAGAACATAGAACAGTACAGTACACAATGTAATGCTGAACATGACGCCAAAAACTAACACCTTTGGGGTGGCATAGTGGCTCTGTGGTTAGCACTGCTGCCTCACAGCACTAGGGACCTGTGTTCGATCCCAGCCTCAGGCGACTGGCTGTGTGGTTTTCCTCCCACAGTCCAAAGATGTGCAGGCTCGGTGAAGTGGCCATGCTAAATTGCCCATAGTGTTCAGGGATTTGTAGACTAGGTGCATTGGTCAGGGGTAAAATGTAGAGTGATAGGTAGGGAATGGGTCTGGGTGGGTTACTGCTCAGAGAGTTCTTGTGGACTTGTTGGCCAATGACCTGTTTCCGCACTATAGGGATTCTGAGTATTCTTGTTCCATATCCCTTCATACCTTGCAATTCCATGTGCTTATCTAAAAGTCCTTTAAATGCCCTCTATTGTAGTTGCCTCCATCACCACCCTTGGCAGTGCGATCCAGACTCCTACCACTCTGTATAAAAAAGCTTTCCCCCTCTCACCTTAAATACTTGGTCCTCTTGTATGAGACATTTCAACTCTCGGGAAAAGATTCTGACCATCAACCCTATCTATGCATCTCATTATTTTATAGATTTCTATCAAGTCTCCCCTCAGCCTCTGCTGCTCAAGAGAAAACAGAGTTTTTCTTGCATCTCCTTGTGGTTCATACCCTCTAATTTACGCAGGATCCTGGTAAACCCCTTCTGTACCCTCTCCAAAACTTCCACATCCTTCCTGTAACGTGATGACCAGAACTTAATGCAATACTCTAAGTGTGGCCTAACCAAAGTCATATAATGCTGCAACATGACATCCTAACTCTTGCACTCCATTCCCCGACCAATAAAGACAAGCATGCATTAGCCCTTCTTTACTACCCTATCTACTTGCATGGCCACTTTCAGGGAGCTATGGACTTGAACCCCAGGATCCCTCTGTACATCAGTGTTGTTCAAGCTCCCATCATTCACTGTATACTTTTTCTTAATATTTGATTTCCCAAAATGCATCACACTTATCCGGATTAAACTCCATCTGCCATTTCTCCGCCCAAATTTGCAACTGATCTGTATCCTGCAGTATCCTTTAACAACCTTCTCCACTATACACAACTCTACCAGTCTTAGTATCATCTACAACCTTACTAACCAAACTATCTACACTTTCATCGAAGTCATTTATATCACAAACAGCAGAGGCCCCAATATAGATCTTTGTGGAACACCATTAGTCAAAGACCCCCTTTCAGATAAATAATCCCCTGCCATTACTCTCAGCCTTCTATGGATAAGCCAATTCTGAGCCCACGTGGTCAAGTCACTATGGATCACGTGCATCTTAACCTTTTGGATGAAACTACCATAAGGAACCTTTTGGAAATTCTTCTCTAGATTCTGTACTTTATTTTCCTCAGCAACTTCATTCACTGTGTACACCAATGTCAATCTTGAATATACTTTCCTGCTGAAACTCATCAATTTCTGAAATGATCAAGTTGTTCACTTATTTCTCGATCTTTATATTTTAGTCTCACTGCTCTTCCAAATTTAATCCTCTTGGACCATCCAATTACATTGAAGAAAGTCTTAATTTGTTAACTTGTCAGGACATATACCAACCATAGCTCTGCTGTCTAGTATAAACCCAGCAGAATGTCACTCTACATTGAGATTAACCAATCTAGTATTTACAGTGTGTGTCATTGAATACTCAGAGGATGGCGATGGCTGTGATTCATGATTGTGTTAAAGCAGTATTGCCTTTCACTTGCACTGATTGCAGTTTTGGAACAAGAACATTTTTAAAAATGTGCCATTCAACTCCAACGTCTGGGCATTCTTCATTGTTATATGATATGTTCCACCACATTTGAAATAATCAGAAATGGAAAATGGCACACCTGACTATTTTTTGCAGTTTTTTTGCTTTGGTGCACTCTCTGTTTTAGGAATACAAATTGCACAAGTTCATTTTGTTTCTTCCACAGGATGATTGGACTCAAAATCAAAATCACCCAATTTTACTTCTGGGTGTCTCTGCCTATCTTTCAGGTCTGTCAAACCCTCCTGTGATTGCAATAGGTGTCTGAAGTTGCCTTATCTATCATTCAGAGGACTATTTGGTCTCATATTAGTTCATGCTTTAGAGTGCCTTTTCCATGTTAGCCTGATGACCTCGAAAGGTCATTGAGCAAAGAATCAATGGACTTGGCTTCCATTTCCTGTATTTAGTCCAAAGATTAGTTTCTTATGGATACAAACATATGCTTCCAAGAAGTTGGCTGGATGGCTGGTTTGTGATGCATAATCACATCAACAAAATCTCAGCCACTTCTTACCTGATAGGCATATTGTCCTCGATAGTTTGATTGCACAGAATGGGATACAGACCTGACCTCACTGGTTAAAAAAAAGTCTGAGTCTGTTTGATATTCGGCAAAAACATTTTCACATTCACCTCACATGTGGCCCTTCTCCGTTCTGTTTCAGGTTTCTGTTTCAGGTTTCTGACTCCAATCCACTGGCTGCTCCCTGGTGAGATTTCTTCCACTTTCTTCGTGAGTTGCTACCTCTGCTGCCTTCCTTAGTGGCTAGCCACTGAGTCTTTCTTTGTTGCTTTCGGCTTGCTGCTCCAAGTTTCACCTTCATGTTGAAATGATTGCCTTTTAAAAGATTCTGTGCAGTCTGTAACTGTGTTGCTGTTTCTTCACTGTCACTGAGTCAAAATCCTGCAACTATCCCCCACAACAGCATTACTGATGTTGGTTTGCACACTTGGCTGGATTGTGGTGCAAAATGACATCAACAGCGTGTTTCAATTCCCACATCGGCAATGGTTTCATGAAAAATTCTCTTTCTCAATCTCTCCCCTTTATCTGAGGCATTGCAATCCCTAGTTTAAAGCACCATTAGTTGTCTCTCTCAAATGAGAGAGCAGTCCTATAGTCTTCTGGTCTATAGAGACTTTAGCTTTCCACCACTTGGACTGCAGCAGTTCAGGAAGGCAGCTCACCATGATTTTCTCCAATGGACAGGCAATAAATGCTGGCCCAGCCAGTGATGCCTACATCCTGTGATCAAAGAAATTATGCAAGATGGCATTGCTGTTCTGCTGGTGTTTTCCGTTTCAGGATTCTAACTCCACCCCTCAGGTCTCACTGGTTGCTCTCGAGTAAAATTGATTTTTTTTTCTCTCTTTCACACTCTACTGTGAATTGCCGTCTTTGTCACTTTGTGAGGACAGATGCAGGAATGACAAAAGAGCTCAGAGAATAGAATTGCGTACTGACAGAAAACAAAGTGGGCAAAACTGTAATCAAGATAGACGTGGAGTCTCTGCACTCATAGTGAAAGTAAAATCTACGTAATGCCAGAGTAATTGTTAAGTCAGGCTTGAATGAAACAAAAACGATCAGTGTGCAACATGAAGAACTCTCCCATGTTTCAGAAATAAAATCTGTATGTAGTTGTTTTCTGTCAATAATCCTGTATTGAGAAAAAAAATGTTTTGTGGAAAAGGACCCAACTAGTATGCACTTCTGCAGTCATCCACTGTAGCATCATACTTGTGGTGCAATTTGTTGTGAAATCGATTTTTTTGTTCAGAAGGCAGAATCGAGTGGAGAATGGAAGGTTTTCCTTTTCATCTGTTAATGGCAGCAAGCAGCTGAAATTCAGACCCAAATGCAAACGAAATGAGTGTGATTGATTCCATATACCCCCAGTGGAGACAGACCAATTTGAGTTGTATTAGGGGTAGGGAGTTGTGCTAACTTGGGCATGGATGCTAAATATGTTTAATATAACATTGATATGACAGAACTAACTATGGCCTGATAAAATGACAGCTGGAACATATCTACGGATTGAGCAGGATCATTCTACAGTCAATCTCAAATGGAGCACAGTGCTCACCAGGAACAAGCATGGACTCTCTTTTTGTTCATTCATGGGATGTCGACGTTGCTTGTTGGATCAGCATTTATTACCCATCCCTAATCACCCAAGAGAGCTGTTAAGAGTCAATCACATTGCTGTGGGTCTGAAGCCACATGTAGGCCAGACCAGAAAAGGATGACCATTTCCTTCCCTACAGGACATTAGTGAACCAGATGGGTTTTGCTGACAAATGACAATGGTTTCATGGTCATCATTAGACTCCAGATTTTGATTGAATTCAAATTCCACCATCTGCCATGGTAGCATTGAACCTGAGCTCCCAGGATATTATCTGGGTGTCTAGATTAACAGTCCAGTAATAATACCACTAAGCCATCACCTCCCCTCTAATCAACCAGTTCAGAGATGTTATTACATATGTCTGGAGCAGGCTGGGTTTGAACCTAGGCCAGAGGTAGCACTGGTAACATTACCACTGCACCATAAGAGCCTAACCCAATATTTATTGATGCACTCCAGTACATACAAACATACGCAAGTCCTCACTTAATACTTGCATAGCCCAAATACAGTGCACACAATTAATACAGGATTAATGTAAACAATGACTGATTGAACATCCTGGATTCGAAAATCCTTCCATCCATGAAGAAAAAGCTGGGGTTCTCTTCTGGTTTCATTTATCAAGTAGGAAAGTAACAGAGTTGTTTACTGAGGTAACCGAAGCATCAGTTTAGTCGCATTCCAACTGCCTGAACTGCAGATTGGCTGTTGTTATTAATGTCCTTTCTGACAGTCAGGAAGGAGCCCCCAAGGCAAAAGTATTTAGAACTGCAGTGACCTTTACATCACCAGGCACTGCTAGACTTGCCTTGGGAGTCTGGCTGAAGTTTGTCTTGCAGCATCTGACACAATACTGCCACTTTCAGTGGAACAAAGTGTAGCTCCCTTACACACTATTATTCTGACAAGATGTAAAATGTGTGCATTTAATTATCGACTGAATTGAAGAGGACACTTGCACAGCCAGAGAATCTTGTACATGATGTTCCTTCTTACCAGCTATCTAATGTACGTTCTCTTCGAAATGAAGAGAAATTGAGAAATTCCTGGAGACACAAAAATATTCCATAGAGGCAACCTATTGAACCAAAAAAACCCCTTCAGACTTCAGACACAGAATATAGTAAAAAGTAATATTTATTTAGAGCAAAACAGTAAATTCAGATACACTTAATATATTTTAAATGCTTGAAAGTTTACACACTTAAATGTTTGCAGTGTATTATTGGTTATCTTTTCTTTCATGGGACAAGAGTGTCACTGGCTGAGCCAACCTTTAGAGTCAGAGTCAGAGTCAAAGAGATATTCAACACAGAAACAGATCCTTCAGTCCAACTTCTCCATGCCGACCAGATATCCTAACCTAATATTGTCACATTTGCCAGCACTTGGTCCATATCCCTCTAAACACTTCCTACTCATATACCCATCCAGATGCCTACTCATATACCCATCCAGATGCCATTTCAATGTTGCAAATGTACCAACCTCCACCACTTCTTATGGCAGCTCATTCCACTCACTCACCATCTTCTGCATGAAAAAGTTGCCCCTTAGGTCCCTCTTAAGTTTATCCCCTCTCACCCTAAACTTATGCCCTCTAGACTCCCCCACCCCAGGGAAAAGACCTTGTCTATTTATCCTATCCATGCCCCTCATGATTTTGTAAACCTCTAAGGTCACCCCTCAGCCTCCGACTCTCCAGGGAAAATCATCCCAGCCAATTCAGCCTCTCCCTATAGTTCAAACTCTCCAACCCTGGCAACATCCTCGTAAATCTTTTCTGAACCCTTTCAAGTTTCACAACATCCTTCTTATACCAGGGAGACCAGAGCTGCACACAATATTCAAAATGTGGCCTAATCAATATCTTGTACAGCCACAACATGGCCCCCAACTCCTATACTCAATGCTCTGACAAATAAAGGAAGCATACCAAACACCTGAGTACCTGTGACTCCACTTTCAGGGAACTGTGAACCTACACTCCAAGTTCTCTTTGTTCAGCCACACTCCCCAGGACCTTACCAATAAATGCCATAAGTCCTGCTCTGAATTGCCTTTCCAAAATGCAGCACCTCACATTTATCTAAATTAAACTCCATCTGTCACTCCTCAGCCCATTGGCCCATCTGCACAAGATTCTGTTGTAATCTGATGTAACCTTCTTCACCATTCACTACATCCAATTTTGGAGTCGTCTGCAAACTTACTAACAATACCTCCTATGTTCACATCCAAATCATTTATATAAATGATGCTCCAAATTGCCTGGAGAAGGATTGGTGAGTTGTCGTCTGGATTGTCTATCTTTTAACTTCATTTCTTTATATTCCTAATTTATACTATGAAGAACTGTAGAACTTCTAGCTTTTTTCATTATGTCTCTATTTTTGTACCTAAGATTTGTAGGTAGCCACGTTGCGCCCAAGTGGTGCCATTGCACATTTGCACTGTACCCCTGTACTTTTGTACTTGAGCAGACGCAACAATAAAACTTAATTCTAGCTCTTATTCTCCATGAACTGCTTCAGGCCAAGTTGTATAGGGAGAGCCAAAGTGCTGTTAAGAATAGAGTTCATGACGTTGACACTGGAACAGTAAAGAAACAGTATATAACTCCAGTTTTGATGGAGACTCATACCAGACTTGAAACTTTATCTCTATTCTTTTCATCATAGAAGCGATAGCCTAGTGGTATTATCACTAGAATATTAATCCAAGTGACCCAGGTACTGTTTTGGGGATCCAGGTTTGAATCTTGCCATGGTAGATAATGGAATTTGTATTCAATAAAAGGCTGGAATCAAGAGTTGAATAATAACCATGAAACCATTGTCAATTATTGGGAAAAACCCATCTGGTCCTTTAAGGAAGAAAAATGTCTGGCTTATGTGTGACTCCAGACCCACAGCAATGTGGTTTACATTTAACTGCCCTCTGGGCAATCAGGGATGGGCAATAAATCCTGGCCTAGCCAGCAATTCCCATGTCCCGTGGTTTTAAAAAAAAGGAGACACAGCTGGATCTGCTGAGTTTCTCCAGCACCTATCAGAAGCAGCTACTGGAAATGTTAGTGCTGGTGGCTGCCTGACCCACACTGTAGGGATTCTATGAATGGTGATCATTAGAACACAATTTCTTACTTACTATCAAATTTAATTTTGTTTGATGTTCCTGGTTTAAGTGGGCTGTTAATCCAGAAGCCCAGGTATTATTCTGGGGACATGGATTCATATCCGGCTATAACAGATGGTGGAATTTGAATTCAATAAAAACATGTGGAATTAAGAGTCTGCTGAGGACAATGGATCTGGTGATGTCATCATCCATAAATGATCAAAATAAAATTGAGATTGTACATTGCATGGCTTTCAGACAAATGCCCTGGATCTGGATCTACACTCCTGATAGACAAGCCTGTACCTGAATAGTATGGTACAGTGATTAGCACTATTGCCTCACAGCGCCAGGGACCTGGATTCAATCCCAGGCTTGGGCAACTGTCTGTGTAGAGTTTGCATATTCTCCCTGTGTCTGCGTGGGTTTTCCCCAAGTGTTCCGGTTTCCTCCCACAATCCAAAAATGTGCAGGTTAGGTGAATTGGCCATGCTAAATTACCCATAGTGCTAGGTGCATTAGTCAGGGGTAAATGTAGAGGAACAGGTCTGGGTGGGTTATTCTTCAGAGGGTCGGGGTGTGGACTTGTTGGGCCAAAGAGCCTGTTTCCACACTGTAGGGATTCTATGAATGGTGAAACTTAAAACACAATTTCTTACTTACAGTTGAATTTAATTTTGTTTGATGTTCCTGGTTCAAAATTTTACACAAATATCCATCAGGTAGATGACAGGGAGAAGGTCAAGGGGAGAAGTGGGGAAGTGATAGCGTAATAACAGATTATTCTTCCAGGGATGCAGACGGGGGTGATTGCTTCAAATAACAGTATAAGTCAAGTTTCTGAAATGGTGACCATGATAACCAACACTAATCACTAACACAAATTATCTTTAGGGAAGTAAATTTGCCAATCTGATCCAGTCTGGTCTATATGTGACTCCAGACTCACAGCAAACAGCTAATTCACAACTGCTCTCTGAATTAGTCTAGCAAGATATTGAGTTCAGGAATAATTAGGGATGGGCAATAAATACTGACTCACATCCTATGAACAAAAAGAGAAAATAATTTCTCGTCAACAAGGTTAGATTAAAAACTGTACAATTTGAGACCAAAAAGGCTTTTTAAATAAAGCATACAGAATTAAAGACATTCAATTTTACTTGAAAAACAATTGGAAATCCAATTGTTAAGTGTTGGTGATGGAAAAATTAATTTTGTCTTTCTTTTGAGAATAATGAATACAAGAAAAAGTAGGGAGTTGAGTCCCATTCAGTAAATTAAAGCTCCTTCCTTGGAGAAGCTCCATTATATTTCAAATAAAATTGGGAGCACAGGTGTACATCTGGGTTGGGTGGGGATATTGGGGAATTCTGCTCTGGGAAGAATAGTGTCCAAGCTGTACTGGAGTTTGTTTCAATCACAATTTCATTGCCAACTAACATTTCATAATCACAAATGGAGAGTCTTCCATGAGCCAATGCAATTGGACAGTAGGCTAGAATGGAATTGTTTTCTTTATCCATTAAAAAAAATATTCCTTACTGTATTTAAGTGCGCTAACCTGATGTCATTTTATTGATACAACTGAAAAATGGGGTTATCTGCAAATGGAGCATTTTTAATACTAGTGTCCAAGCTACCAGCTGTGAGAGACCAGAGAAAAAATCATTAGAAATATATTTCTAAAGATCTATGCTGAATCATTTATAACTTTTATTGGTGTCGACTAGTCAGTTCCTAAGTAAATTACATCATTGCTGAAATGAATAACCTTAAAAACATGCTGACTAGTGGCTAAACTCCAAGAGAACAAACGTAATTTGAAATGCTTTCCTGAACCAAAGTAATCATTCTCATCTCCCGATTTTCACCTGGGAGAAAAGCCAATTTAACAGGCAAAGCTTGATCTTAGACCAGCACAAAAGTTTAGAACAAAGTACTAGGAGAAGGGGGAGGCAATACCACCCCTCAAACCTGCTCCATCATTTAATACAACTCGCCGTGATTGTATTGCAGCCTCAACTCCACTTTCCTGCCCACTCTCCAGAAATATTTGACCCAGTGAAGGAAATCTGCCTACATTCTTAAGTTTATTCTTACCCTGTCACACATCACACACAGATTTCCAAATTCACAATCTTTTGAGGGAAGTAATTTGCACATTCTCCCCGTGTCTGCGTGGGTTTTCTCCGGGTGCTCCGGTTTCCTCCCACAGTCCAAAAATGTGCGGGTCAGGTGAATTGGCCATGCTAAATTGCCCGTAGTGTTAGGTGCAGGGGTAAATGTAGGGGTAAATGTAGGGGAATGGGTCTGGGTGAGTTACTCTTCAGCAGGTCGGTGTGGACTTGTTGGGCCGAAGGGCCTGTTCCACACTGTAAAGTAATCTAATCTAATCTACTCAGCTCCACTTTAAATCTGCTACCTTTTATCCCAAAATTATGACCTCTCATTCTAGATTATCCCTATCCTCTCTGTATCCATTTTGTCAATCCCTAAGCATCTTAAATACCTCAATTAGCTCGCTTCACATTCTTCTATGTTTCAGAGCATATAGACAGAAACTGCTCAGTCTCTCTTCAGAAGATAAATCCCTCATCTCTGGAATCAATCTAGTGAACCTTCCCTGAACTATAAAAGTAGGTAAGACATTACCCTGACAAATAAATCAGCAAATGGCTGCCACCCATTCTATTGGTTTGAAACAGGTACAAAACATGTACAAATTATTTCTGTCTGCTGAAATAACTAGAGGCTGTAATCACATCACTGTTTATTTACTTGCACACAACACACTGGCTATGACCAACCAGCTCAGAGTCAGTCTCTTTTAAGTCCCCTATTAATATTGGTCAGCCAGGACTTTCCTGATTGGCCCACATTAACAACTTCAATCAAGGATCTTGTCATCAACAACACCCACCTGGTTCCAATCACTATACTGCAAAGAGCTGATGATGTTTGGAGGAAACAAACAAAAATGATTTCAAGTATTTAACTTCCTTGCATTTACCATTTCCTGATCTGGTTCTGTGAATCCCACTGTAACAGGTTGATATTGTGGCAGTGTATGAATATTGCTGAAAAAAAGTCAAATCTTGTCAGACAGCAGAATGTACAGCACAGAAACAGACCATTCGCTCTAACTTGTTCACACCAACCTAGTCCTATTTGCCACATTTTAGGCCATATTATACTTGAACCTTCCTATTCATATCCCCATCCAGATACTTTTTAAATGTTGGAATTGTACCTGCCCCCACTACTTCCCCTGGCAGCTCATTCCACACACTCACCATACTCTGCGTGAAAAGGTTGCCCCTTAGGTCCCTTTTAAATCTTTTTCCTTTCACCTTCAGCCTATGCTCTCTAGTTTTGGACTCTCCTGCCCTGGGAAAAATGAACTCGGCTGTTTACCCTATCCATGCCCCTCACAATTTTGTAAAACTCTGTGAGGTCACCCCTCAGCCTCTGACACACATTGGCAAATAGCCCCAACCTATTCAGCCTCTCACTACAACTTAAACTATCTCATCCCAGCAACATCCTTGTAAATAATTTCTGAATCCTTCCTATGCACAAAGCCATGTTGACTATCTCAGTAAAAACAATGACTGCAGATGCTGGAAACCAGATTCTGGATTAGTGGTGCTGGAAGAGCGGTGCTGGAAGAGCACAGCAGTGACTATCCTTAATCTGTCCTTGTCTTTTGAAATACATGTAAATCCTGTCCTCTAACAACTTACCCACCACTGACTTTGGGCTCACTGGTCTATAGTCCCCAACTTTTCCTTACCAGCTTTCTTAAATAGTGGCATCACGTTAGCCAACCTCCAGCCTTCTAATATCTCATCCATGGCTAATGATGATACAAATATCTCAGCAAAGGGCCCAGCAATCACTTCCCTAGCTTCCCACATAGCTCTAGGATACACTTGATCAGGTCCCAGGGATTTATCCAACTTTGTGCATTTTAAGGTATCCAGCACCTCCTTTTCTGTAATATGGACACTTTTCTAGATATCACTTTTTATTTGCCCAAGTTCTCTATCTTCCATATCCTTCTCCACAGTAAACACTGACACAAAATCCTCCTCTTGGTCTGCTAAAAGTCAGTGTTGTTGACTACAACCCAATCAACTCCACTTATTCCAGAGACTCGTGTTCATGCTGATTTAAGCTGGCACTTCTGCCACATCATGACTCAATTTTATGAGCCCACAGTATTGCCCTGGTTGGTCCTTGTAAGATCCCTGAATTCTCTCTCTCTCTGTCACACACACATACACATTCCGTTATGAAGAAAGCTGGACGGCACGGTGGCACAGTGGTTAGCACTGCTGCCTCACAGCGCCGGAGACCCCCGGGTTCAATTCCCGCCTCAGGCGACTGACTGTGTGGAGTTTGCACATTCTCCCTGTGTCTGCGTGGATTTCCTCCGGGTGCTCCGGTTTCCTCCCACAGTCCAAAGATGTGCAGGTTAGGTGAATTGGCCATGCTAAATTGCCCGTAGTGTTAGGTAAGGGGTTGTGGGTCGGTGTGGACTTGCTGTGCCGAAGGGCCTGTTTCCACATTGTAATGTAATCTAATCTAAAAAAAAAGTCAGGATCATTTTCCTTGGGGAGGAGTAGGCTCAAAGGAGATTTTATGGAAGTTTCCAAAATCACTGAAGGGTCTGGACAGAGTGGATAAGGAGAACTGTTCTTGTTTGTTAAGCTCCAGAGGGCACAGTTTTAAAGTAATTTTCAGGACAAGTGATTGCAAGGTGATGGAAAACTTTTTCATTCAGCTTGTAGTTAGGGTCTGGAATGTATTGGTTGGAAATGTGAGAAGATAGGTTCAACTGAGGCATTCAAGAGGATATTGGATGATTATTTGATGAGAAAAGCTGTACATAATTATGGAGAAAAAGAAGGAGAATGACATTGAGTTATAATACACAACGAATTGGCAGCGAGATAATGGACTGAACAATCTCCTTCTATATTGTAGCTATCCTGTGACTCTGTGAACACATTGCAGTTTGGAAAAGGGGAAAGTAGAAACCCTGGGCTTTCACAAGCTCACAATAGACCAAAGCAATGAGCATTCACCGTTTTAACATACACGTTCGAAATCTCACGAACGTCAACACAAGAATTTTGAATCTTTGACGTTCTCTGCCTGGGAAGGTTGTCCACGCTCCATCATTGATCAAAGTGATACAGACATATTAGGAGCTGGGATACACCATTCATCCCCTGCAGGCTGCTTCACCATTCAATATGGTCAAGACTATTCTGATAGTAACCCCAGCTCCACATTCCAGCCTAACCCCTGATGACATTTCACCTCCTTCTGTCCTGAGGATCTCTCCACATCTGCTTTCAAAATACTCAAAGACTCTGCATTTTCAGGGAGAGAGTCCCAAAAATGCTTGACCCACTGGGAGAAAATAATTCCCCTTTAAATGAGGTCAGTTAGCTCAGTTGGCTAGAAAGTTAGTTTGTGATGCAGAGTAATGCCCAAAAAATAGGTTAAACTGCTGAAGTTACCATCAAGGTCCGGCCTTCTCAATGTTGCCCCTCACCTGAGCCATGGCAACCATCTTTTCCACAAGTAGCCGTAGATGCTGGATCATTGTCAGTTTTAAATCTGAGATAGTTGTTTTTTTTATTAAGTGGAGGTATTAAAGGATATGGGCCAAAGGTGGGTCTAAGGATCCAGTTCTGAGCATCTAGTTAATTGGTAGAACAGGCTCAAGAGGCTGAATGGTCTATTCCTGTTCCTATGACTCTGTGATTAAAGTCATCACCAGCCATCTCTCTTTGTCTAATGAGAGAGCAGCCCTTAGGATCTTTGGTGACTCTACTTTAGTCTGACTAGCCTTTCCTAATCAACCAACCCATTCATTCCAGGTATTCCTACTGGTATGGTCTACCTGGCCCTTATTTGTTTATGCTCTTGTAATGAGATTAATAGTGTTAGAGTCGAGATTAGAGTGGTGCTGGAAAAGCACAGCAGGTCAGGCAGCATCCGAGGAGCAGGAAAATCAACGTTTCGGGCAATAGCCCTTCATCATCTATTCCTGATGACTCTGCCCGAAACATCGATTTTCCTGTTCCTCGGATGCTGCCTGACCTGCTGTGCTTTTTCAGCATCAGTCTAATCTAGACTCTGGTTTCCAGCATCTGCAGTCCTTGTTATTACCTATTAATAGTGTTACTTAAAGGATAAATGGTGGTTCTAGGAGAACTCCTAATTTTTTCAGTATCATGTCATGGGATCTCTAATGTCATCTGAAAATGCCCTCAGTTTAACTCCCATGCAAATTAGAGTTTCTGACAGTGCCCAGGCTCTTCAATGCTCAGGAATGCCAGCCAACATTCCCCTCTTGTACATTTTTACATGTCTACACAAAGTTAGAAACCATTTGGTCTCTTTGCGACATTTCGAAAACTAGATCAGGGCTGACAGATACTTCTTTTCTATTGTTAGACCAGTTAGAGTCGGATGCACAAGCTGTCTTAAGTCCTTTTTGAACATTGTGCTCTTTTGTATTGAATAAAGCAGTGCTGCAGTTGCAGCAGATGTATTACAGCTCAAATGCAAATCTCCTGCACATCCATCACTCACAATTCCCAAACAAATTGTATGATTTGCAAAGATTTTTTATTGCCTGTGGTTCTCATAGGAAAGATAAAATGAAGCTCCCACATATTAAAATTGCCCACATGAATTGAAAATATTAAAAATCTTCTGAAAATTCTGGAGATTCTTGTTGGCAGTCTCAAATTAGCTTTGCCCATCGCATTAGTCAATCCCAATGTGCCAGACTTTGAGGCACTGCACATAATTCGATTCCTCAACATCTCCCAGAGTTTATTGAGCTAAATAGCTGGACCCAGCAGATATGGGGAGCTTCAGGTTTGACTTTGTTTTCAGACGAGCTTTTGGAAAGGCAATAAGTTTGCAGTAATCCACTGGACCAATAACCCAGAACCCTGGACTAATGGCAGATGGTGCAATATGAGTTCATTGAAAATCTGAAACTAAAACTTCTCTGACTGGTGATCATGTAACCATTGCTGACTGTCGTAAGAACCCAACTGGTGCACTAATGTCCGTTAGGAAAGGAAATCTGCTGTCCTGACCTGGTCTGACCTACATATGACTCCAGATCCACAGTAATGTGGTTCACACTTAATTGCCCTCTGAAATGGGCCAGGAGGCCACTCCGTTGTACAGCAATCAGGAATGGGCAAAAAATGCTGGTCTTGAGGGTGAGTTCTTTACCACAGTAAACTCTGGGTCAAGGTTGAGATATACAGATTTTTAACCAGTATGGGAAACTAGGTTTATGCAGAAAAGACAGGAAAGTGGAGTTAAGGATGATCAGATCAGCCACGATCTCATTGAATGGCAGAGCAAACTCAATGCTGACGTTCTACTTCTAGTCTGACATCTTTTGGTTTTATGGGTTTTCGGAATTTCATAGAATATAACAACATAAGAAAAAGGAGCAGGAGTCAACCATCTGGCCCATCGAGCATGCTCCGCCATTCAATAAGATTGTGATTGACCTTTTGGTGGACTCAATTCCACTTATCTCCTGCTCACCATAACCCTTAATTCCTTTAATATTCAAAAATCTTATCTATCTTTGCCTTAAAAACATTCAGCAGTTTCACTGGGTGTGGAATTCCACAGATTCACAACCCCTTGGGTGAAGAAGTTCCTCCTCAACTCAGTCCTAAATCTGCTTCCCCTAATTTTTCAGCTATGTCCCAAAGCATTGACTCACAGGTAGAAAGATGGATAATCGTACTAACTTTTGGACAAAGGTCACACTTCTACAAATGGATGAGCCAAGCAAAATGAATTGTGAGCATCTGGCCTCGAACCAGTGACCCTCTGAAAGATAGTGAAGGGGTGATGGGAAGAGGGAGAGGGGTAAATGACAGCTGGGAGGAGCCCCATTCACAAACAGCAGCAACAAAAAAACTGTGTGTATTCAAAGCTGAGGCAGGCAGATTTTAAATCAAGAAGGGAATTAAGGGTTATAGGGTAAAGGCAGGAAAGTGGCGTTGAGGATTATCAGACCAGCCATGATTCAATTGAAGTCAAGATTAGAGTGGTGCTGGAAATGCACAGCAGGTCAGGCAGCATCCGAGGAGCAGGTAAATTACTGTTTCGGGCAGGAGCCCTTCAGCAGAAAGGCCTTAATCACATCACATTGAATGTTGGCACAGACTCGATGGGCTGAATGGCCTATCTCTGTTCCTACACCTGATAGTTTTATGGATGTCTGCATTCTGTGAGCGAAATAATTTTTACAAAATTCATCTGCTGTTTGGAAAAGTTGTAGTTTGTTTCGATAAAGCTGGTGACAGGGTGGAGCAAATGAAATTCTTCATCCTTTTCAACAGCCTCTCTTTCCAGTTCCATTGATGAGTTACTAATGCAAAAATGGTGTGAGAGAAGAGGAGGATCTTTCTTCCCCTTTGAAAAATGAGGTGGGCTTTTAAAGTTCATCGGCAATCGTTGATGAACTGTTCCCCTGATACTGCCGAGGGTTGACTGATGGGGAAAGGTGAAAAATACTGTAAGGTTTGCAATGCTGATGCTGACCAGTACATTATGAGGGTTTTAGCAGCAAGGGAGAAAATAATAGGCGATAGAAGCAAAGAAATAACTGGATTTCCAATTGAGATTGCTGATTGCAGGAAAATTAAGTTGGACTCAAAAGCATCAGAATTAGCTTTTGACAAAGCATCAATTGAAATCAAAAGCTACAAGAATTTTAATAATCGATTTTGTTAATACTTTAGTGAAAATCTAGCGCTAATATCTATTCACAAACTCCTATCACTGAATAAAACTCCCCTTGGCACTTCCAAGAAAAATACAACTTTGAACCACATCAGGAAATATTACTGTAAACCCCTAAATATTGGGCACAGAGGCAGGTTATAGCAAGTGTCTTCAAAGATTTTAACATCTTACTTCCAGTCACTACGAGTGGAAACAGTCTGATCCTATTCACTCTGCGAAAACATTTCATCATTTTGAAACTACTCAAATAAATTTCTTCAGTTTCCAATTCTTCAGCAGAAACAGTTTCAGTGAGGTTGGAGGGCGATGGGAGTGGATGAAATTCAACTTTGCAACCGGCACTTGTTTTGCAGTCTGGTTCATTTTGCATTTAATATGAAGTACTCTTCAGTGAATGGCTGAGCATGTTTGGGTGTGGTGGTGTGGGAGGGTGTGGGTGGGATTTCCAGTAGTGAGGTCCTATATCCTTAGCAAGGTCCAACACTGGCCCCTTCAGGCTTTTAATTCAGTTCACCCTCCCTCATGAAGAATCCTTCTATCATTCAGAGCTCACTTGCCAACCTATCTGCATGCTATGCTTATACAGTAGAAAAATACTGTCCACTTTGGTATTATTGCCAATTGTCCTTCTGAGGTCAAGATGAAAAGCTTGGACAAAATGTATCTTTTTACAAAGTTAAAAATCACACAACACCAGGTTATAGTCCAACAGGTTTAATTGGAAGCACACTAGCTTTCGGAGCGACGCTCCTTCATCAGTGATTGTGGAGGGCTCGATCGTAACACAGAATTTATAGCAAAAATTTGCAGTGTGATGTAACTGAAATTATACATTGAAAAATTGATTGTCTGTTAAGCCTTTCATCTGTTAGAATACAGTGATAGTTTCACTTCTTTCATGTGTACAATACAGGCAGATCACAGAGTTCAGTAGCATAGATAAGTAAATAATAGGTAAATAGCAGCAAAAACAAAAACACAGATACAGGCGAATGTTAAGAGTTTGTGAGTCCATTCAGTATTCTAACAGAAGGGTAGAAATTGTTTTGAAACCGGCTGGTGAATGTGTTCAGGCTTCTGTACTTTCTCCCCGATGGTAGAGGTTGTAGGAAAACATTGCCAGGGTGGGATGGATCTTTGAGAATGCTGGCGGCCTTTCCTTGACAGCGGGCCTGGTAGATGGATTCTATAGATGGGAGGTTGGCCTTTGTGATTCTCCGGGCTGAAATGCATTTGGTTTGTTTGGATAGAGTCAAACTTCAATGTTTGTTTGTTTCCTTGATATGCTACTGTATAGAACCAAACTGTGTTTGTGACTATGTGTACACATAAACATTTTTTTATGAGTAAAGCATATTTTGGAAATGAAAAATATATAATAGCAGGATGACTCGGAATCAAGTCGCACTGACTGCTAAATATATGGCTGGAGATACAAATGATAAACTATCTTGTAGTCTTAGTGAAATAGGACAAGAAATCATTCTGACAGAGTCTCGGACTTGGTTTGGTGACTGAGTAGCTGTTCTCAAGGTTATTGAACCTGGAAGATGTGTGTTCTTTATATGAGTGTTGTAAAGCAGAGTCTGGACTGGGTTAATGAATTCCACTCTGTGGTCTGATATAAAGATTAACGCAAAATGTCTGTATTCTCCTCGGTGAATTAAACATCCAATTGTGTCAGCTTCCGTCAGCTCAGCATGACACATCAAGGCAGTTCTTTTCTCTGAGGGAATGCTTAATGAATTGGCGATTTTGACTCATGTGGGAAATTTCCACTCAGATGAGTTAATTCCATTATCCCTTAGTCTCATTTAAAGACAAGTGATGGATAATAACTCATCGGTTACTCTTCACCAATTTGCCAGCCCACTCCTCCCTCAGTAAGGAGTTACATATAATGTTATTTGAACTGATGATCTGCAGATATCCATCAGTGAAGGAGACCCTGTGTTAGTGGAACAGTTGCTGTGTTCAGGGTTTGTCAAGTGGCTGCTTGCTTATCCGTGAGCTAGAAACATATATATTAAAGCTGATTTCTTAATACTAAACACTGTTGATGGAGCAGAGGTAAGATATTAGTATCTGAGATTCAAATCTCATTCATTTTTAAAATAAATGTTTGTGTCTATTGCATCTAAGTATTTGTTAATGTGTCTGATGATCCCATTCATGTCTAATACTATCTGCATTGTTTGTATCACATTGCACTATCACCGTGATCCATACTTTGATCTTCTTGTAGGCCTGCAATCCATCTCTTATTAATGGTGTTTCTCTTAAGAACTAAATTACTATTCATTTTTGGAATGCAGAAATTGTTTTGCAAAAGTGATTGAAAGTGCTGCTGCATGATTCTCTTCAGATCACACTTTAATTTGTGTTAGCGCCTACACAATCAAAGCATGCAAGTTAAGTTATATAACTTTGACAATGGGCGTGGGGATGGGATAGGCAATTAATTAATCTGCTTAATGTGCGTTGACAGTAATGTGGACAGCACACTGACTTTGTAGCGTCTGCTGATTTTGAAATGATTTCACCTTTTGATCAGCACTGACTGTGATTTTGATTGGTTGCAAATCCAAATAGGTTGTCAATATCACAAGTGGCCAGCATCAGTGAATGCAAGTCAGTAAGCCCTTCACAGGAACCTGAGCCCATTGTACATTGTTGAGAACGTGGTGCTGGAAAAGCATAGCAGGTCAGGCAGCATCCAAGGAGCAGAAGAATTGGACATAAGCCCTTCATCAGGAACGATGTACATTGTGGCTGGATGTGACTTGTTGTATGGGAAGTCAGGCTAACGTATGGAAGAAAGAAAACAACTGCAGACACAGGAGATGTGAAACAAAACCAGAAATTGCTGGAGAAACTCAGCAGGTCTGGCAGTATCTTGGGAAGAAAGCAGAGTTAATGTTTTGCATCCAATGACTCTTTATTAGAACCTGTGGAACATGGATACTGACACAATATAGGAGAGGGAGCACCCTTTGAAGCTTTCAGATGCTCCACTGGGGGCATCTGTTATGCACGCTGACCATCATGACTTCTGCACGTATTTTTACAGGCCTCCTGGCATAGTACGGATAACAGATGTCTGACATATGTCACTGAGGTAGAGAATTAGTCATGATCATCTTAGTAGAGGGCTTTCAATGGATCAAATAGGCTACTTCTGCTCCTAAATTTCCATGTTGTTCTAGTTCACCTTGTGTATTTTTGAACCAATGCCTAGTGCTTTCCATATGATATCATTCTATAATGTCATGATTTGGAGATGCCGGTGTTGGACTGGGCTGTACAAAGTTAAAAATCACACAACACCAGGTTATAGTCCAACAGGTTTAATTGGAAGCACTAGCTTTCAGAGAAGCACAACCACCTGATGAAGGAGCGTTGCTCCGAAAGCTAGTGCTTCCAATTAAACCTGTTGGGCCATAACCTAGTGTTGTGTGATTTTTTAACATTCTATAATGTAGTAGGGACAGAACAATGAGAAAATGTCCTGAGTAAGTCTGTGAGAATGCACTGAGTGCACCGTGTTACAATCTAATAGCACATTTCAAACAAATGCTGGTATTTTCTGATGGTATGTCAATTTCATTTACATAATAAAGTCAGCAAGCTTCTGGTCTAAACTGGCACTGCAATTGCAGATATTTCAGAATGGGTCAGAAAACCACACTTGAGCTGAAAGGTCTTGCTTAATAAGAAAAGTTTGCTAAGGCCATATTTGGAATACTGCCTGCAGTCCTGGTCACCCTGCTAGAAAAAAGATATTATTAAACTAGAAAGAGTGCAGAAAGGATTTACTAGGATGTGACTTGGACTGGAAGGTTTGAGTTATAAGGAGAGGTTGGATAGGCTGGGGCTGTCTTCCCTGGAGTGAAGAAGACTGAGGGATGACCTTACAGAGGGCTCAAACATCATGAGAGGCATAGATCAGATAGATAGCCAACTGGTTTTCCCCATAGTAGGGGAGTCTAAAACTATAGGGCATTAGTTTAAGGTGAGGGGGAGAGATACGAAAGGGTCCAGAGGAGCTATTTTCTTCACACAGAGTTTGATACGTGTTTGGAACGGGCTGCCAAAAGTAGTGGTGGAAACGAGTACGATTTTGTCATTTGAAAAACATTTGGATAAGTACATGGATGGAATAGGTATGGAGGGATATGCAGGCAAATGGGACTAGATTAATTGTGAAAACTGGATGGCATAGATAAGTTGGGGTGGAAGTCCTGCTTCCATGCTGTAGAGCTGTATGACTCTCGATAAGGGAACATAGAGGTATAGCCACATAATCATTAATGGCTGTGCATAAACACAAAAATCTGGTGAACAGCTACAATAGCTCAAGATATATGATTGTTGGCAACACTGAGATCGCTGTGTTAATTGGTCATGGTCTTAGATTGCATGCTCTTCTTAAGAGAGCACTTCAAGCTGTTTGAAAGGAAATGGAATAATGACTGCCTGAGTACACAGCAGGTCATTATAGTCACTCAGATTGTGCTACCCATTTGGAAAATGACAGCTGTGGGTCACTTGCCCTATATAACAGATCATTCACAGCTGGCTATTTTTCTTGGCTGTGTAGTGTGATATGGCATTGTCAGGAGTAATGGGTGAGTTGTTAATGAACATTGGGCAGAGCTGTCCTTCCAATTGTGCATCCCAGTTTGTCCATCCAGAACAGGCATATAGCAATAAGGAGTCTCCCTGGGAAAACTCCCTTCCTTATTCTTAAAAAAACCCTGCATTTATTTAACACTTTCTAAAACCTTTGGTTGTCTCAAAGTGTTTTGCAGGCAACAAAGTGTAGTCACAGTTGTAACGTTAGAAATGCAGCAGAAATTTTGGGTATAAGCAGCAATGTGATGATGAGCAGGTAATTTCACAGAATCACAGAATTGTTACAGTTCAGAAGCAGCCCATTCAGCCCATCATGCCTGTACTGGTTCTGTTCTACAGTGCCAATCTCCTGCCTCTTCTCATACTCCTGCACATCATTTCTATCCAAACAATCATCTAATCCCCTCTTGAATGACTCAATTGAGCCTATCCCTACCACATTTCCAGGCAGTACATTCCAAACCATATTCCACACCAGTTCCTTTTCTGACATTGATATAGGGGTAAATAGTGTGGGCAGAAAAAATGTTCAGTGCCAGGACATTTAGTACAGAAATCTCTGGCAAATAAAGTAGATGCCAGAATGAAATGGGCAATTAAACAAAAAAGGAAAAGCAGCTCACCTGTGTTAAAATTCCTCCGTGCAAGCTCTGTAATAACCCCAAAGTGCCACTGTGAATATTGGACTTTTTTAAACAGGTATTTACTGCAGTCAATTATGCATGCAGAGGAAGTGGATTTTTGACAGGAAACATGGAAGTCTGTGTTTTCCCACAAGCTGAGAATTTTGAATTCTACAGTGTGTTATATTGGCTCTGAGATATTCCTGTCACAACCTCCACCTGATTGACAAGCTTAGTTTCTAGACATGAGAGGGAAGTTGAGGAACACAGGTCAGTTCCTGACCCCAGTGGGTCATGCAATCTAAGACCATGACCAATTAACACAGCGATCTCAGTGTTGCCAACAATCATACATCTCGAGCTATTGTAGCTGTTCACCAGATTTTTGTGTTTATGCACAGCCATTAATGATCATATGACTATACCTCTATGTTCCCTTATCAAGTGTCAGTGGGGATAAGGAGGGCCAGTAGACGTCACATCTGTTTCTCTTAACCCACCAGCTGTGCTGTGAGTAGACTTAACTTTGGCTCTAAGCTGGCTTCGACACAATTCAGCTGCTGAGCTTCTTGAAACCTGGGAAATTAGATCAATGTTTTCTTATTCCTTTCATGGGATTTGTGCTTGGCTAGCTAGGGCAGCCCCTAATTGTTCTTGAGAAGGTGGTAGTGAGCTGCCTTCTTGAACTACTGCAGACCCACAATGACCTTAGGGAAAGAATTCCAGGATTTTGACACAATGGGAGGCAATGGTCTAGAGGTATTATCACTAGCCTATAAATCCATAAACTCAGCCAATGTTCTGGGGACAAAGGTTTGAATCCTGCCACAGCAGATGGTGAAATTTGAATGCAATTTTAAAAATCTGGAAATAAGAGTCTACAGATGACAATTGTTGATTATTGGGGAAAAACCCACCTGCTTTACTAATTTCTGGCCATCCTCATCTGGTCTGGTTTACCTGTGACTCCAGACCCACAGCAATGTGGTTGACTCTCAATTGCCCTCTGAAGTGGTCTAGCAAGCTACTCTGTTGTGTCAATTGCCATGACTACTGATGTAGCAGCAGACACAATCAGCACCCACTCCTGGTGGTAGCGTGTGGGGAAGCAGCCCTGGAGCATCACATAGGCAGCAAGTTCTGGGTGGAAACTGGCACGGGGAGGCAGACCAGACACTTACCTTGGAGCAACTGAGTGCCAGTACAGAACAGTAGGGGGCAGTCTGGGACTTGGAGCGGAGCGGGAACAGCTATTGGACTGGGGTCTGGCACAGGCAGTCAGACCACGTGCGGAGGTCTTGCACTGAGCTGCGAAACTGTAATATCTATTTGAAATTTTCTACCTTACTGTAATATCCACCCTTTAATGATGTCCTATTTTGAACTTATTTTTCAACTCTGGAAAGTAATGCAACTACTTCTATTCCTCTGCTATATCCATGAATTGTAGCTAGTTGCTTAGTCCCTAAGGTTAGAAGGCAGATATTATAAAACCTTTCTCTGTATTCCTACAATGAAGTACACATGACAATAAAAAGAAATTGTATTGTCTCAACTACAATTAACAAACCTGATTTAAAATAGATGTAGAAAACCTCACTAATGTCCTTAAAATGTGAACCAGCGCCCTGCGACTGGATTGATTTACTGCATCTTACCTTGCCTTCAATAAACTCCGAAGTTGGCAGTTTGGAGAAAGTTTCCCGATATGCTAGGAATGTTTCCAACATAATCCTTTACCAGAATCCAGCTGCACCTGGTCACTCGTTTAAAATTCTCCAATGGCATAGTGACTCAGTGGTTAGCATTGCTGCCTCACAGTGCCAGGGACCTGGGTTCGATTCCACCCTCGGGTATGTGTCTGTGTGGAGTTTGCACATTCTCCCTCTGTCCATGTGGGTTTCCTCCTACAATCCAACGATGTGCAGGTTAGGTGGATTGGCAATGTTGAATTGTCCAAGGATGTGCAGATTAAATGGATTAGCCATGGGAAATGTAGGATTACAGGGATTGGAAGAGCAGACCAGGGTCTGGGTGGAATGTTCTTTGGAAGTTTGGTGCAGACTTGATGGGCCGAAAGGCCTCCTTCTGCTCTTGTGAGGATTCCGTGATTCATGAAACAATCCCAAAATACCATTGTGAATATTGGCCTTTTTAAACATATTTCCAAACAAAACACAGGACACCATTGTATCTGAATGGGTAAGTGAGTGACAAAAAAACCAAATGTAACCATTGAGAAGCTTTGTGACCATGGGACTAAGGTCAGTTTCCCGAATTGTAAAAGTGGGTTTGATGCCAATTTGTCGATTTTTTTAATTCTCTCTCAAAGATTCAGAGTATTTACTTCACAGGAAGGATGGTTGTTTGGAATAGACTATCAAGGGAGCAATTAAAGTTAAATATGTCAGAGTTAGCTGACTGTCTACCTGACCAAAAGGTAAAAGGGTTTGACAGGAATTGCAGGCTTCTATATTTCCTCAACAGTTTAAACAGCTGACTAGTTATCCTCCTGCATTCTAATGACCATTTCTGAGCCAATGCCGAACCTGCCTGAAAAGAAAATAAGTGGAAATCTGATTTCCAACCAATTTTTCTGACTGATTACACTGGCTTTATCCATGACCAGGTACAATCTATTGCAAAATAATGTAGCCACAGTAATTATCACTCACTTTGGAAGCAATTTAACATTGGGGTGTGAGGAGAACTGGAATTCAGGTTTTCTTGGTTTACTTTCATAAACTTGGAGCTCTCAAAAAACAGCAGACCATTTCACTGCAATTGATGTAAACAAATTTAGCTTGAAGCAATTTTACTCCCCAGATGGAATCTTTCCTATCTGAGTAAACTATTTCTTTTATAAGGCAGTTGTCAAGTCTTTGGGCACAGTGTGTCAATGCATTAATGTGTTCCTGCATTTTTAATGTCCTCAGTGTCAAGGCAATATCGTCTAATGAAGTTTGGTTTCTGTTTAACTATGGCTTACACTGAATGTAAATGACTAAAGAGAGTGGATTTTTCTTTTGGCTCTCACTATGCTTTGGATCACAGTTAATGGGAATGACTATTAAGAAAAAGAGTTTTGTTGTAATATATGAATTGCTCTCCAGACCAGTCAGCTGCTATGACAGTAATATATACTTATAATCCACACAAGGGTGCAGACGAACTGCAGCGCTGACTCCCTTTTAGTGTTGGAATCATGACCAAACTAATCAATTTGATTTTGAGGCATTCAGCCGTGGCATGACTGTTGAATGGCCTATCCAATTTTGAGCTGTTTTCTACTGTAGACTGGGAGCTGTACTGAAACTGACGGAAGAGCGAGACAGACTAACAGACAGACTAATTACGTATCTTTCTAGGACTGCACACCAGAAGAGGTAGCAACACACACTGCTGAATGTTTTCTTTTGTATATTTTACCACACACTCCTCGGGGCAATAATGATTAATTCTTGATCTTAAAATACTGCAATCTACGAATTCAGTTCTTATCATTTAGTTTAAAGCAGTATCCTTTGTCAATATGTAACTGTAATTTTTTTCTTAACAGGACCAGAAGTGGAATTTAATGTATTCACATCAGCATATTGATAAAACACAGAGGATCATTTGAGGTGTAAAGACAGCAGCCTTGCAGAGATCCTGTTGTCTCCATGCATCCAGGAACATCCATCTAAACTGGAGTTCTGTTTTCTTGTATATTCTGAGCTATATTCTGCTGGACACAAATGCTGACTGTGAACTGTTTGTCGCTGTTTCTTTGGATTCTGTTAGATGAGGGTCTTTTAACACCTCTTGAATCACTGTCACCAAGGAGTTCAGCACACACAGGCAGTGACAACATAATTGAGCTGTCTGGAGATGGAATTCCTAAACTCCAACGTGTTAGACGGGGCTGGATCTGGAACCAGTTCTTTGTACTGGAAGAATACATGGGGTCAGAACCTCAGTATGTGGGAAAGGTAAAATATTTTCCTGCTGTTAAACATACTTTGTAACTCTATAAACTCCTGATATTTTCCTTATTAGACAGAATAATGCTTGTGACAAATAGCTTTTAAGTTCTTACTTAAATAATATTTGATATATTTCTCCATATTTGTTAAAGATGAGTTTCAGTTTAAATGTTTAATTGATAGCTATTGCACACAAGCTTATTTGCATTAAATGATAGATATATGTTATGTGAGAAAGTGATTTTCAGATTTACTTCATGTGTTAATTGTTTTATTTAGATATTAATTTGTATTTGATGTTTTAATATTTCTTGGCCATCTGTTACTTCAGAATTTTAAACACAGATATTTGATGTTTAAACCAAGTCTTTGTTGCACATATCCCCACCGTCAGCAAATGTCACAATACATTAACATCGAGAGCAAATCTGAGAAAGTCAATCTTAAATGCCACATTTTGCTTTCATTTATTTACTTTCATTTCTGGTGCTTAATCGACAGCACAAAATAAGAAACTTGACTTTGAAGAAAACATTTATTCAGAATCAGAGTCATAATGTGACCCCAAAGCAGAAATGTGTAAATTCCACAGTGCTGTCACATATAATCGTGAGCTGAGCAATGTCCTGCTTGTTATTATAACATTACATCTGGCTGATTTCCTTCAACTTATCTTTTTATCCAGTTGGACTGGTGCTCTGACATAAGGGCAGAAACTGCTGCTTCTGCAGAGCAGCACAGTCAGTGTCTGAGAGAGAATGAAAGGTATAACTAATGGTCCCTCCCATCACATTAACCTGCCTTCCTCTCTTGAGATATGGGATTGCAGGGCTAGATTTTTCTTTTCTTGCCAGATTTCCAGCCAGCTGTGAAACATTGGCAGACTCTTGGTAAAACATATATACCGGATGTTTACGTTTTGGAGGCAGGTAGGTGCTGACAGAATAGTTACAGCTGAGAAGGGGGCCATTTCGTCCATGTTCTGCTTTCCCAAATGAACAATTCAGTAGTTTCCACCAGCCTTCCTTTTCTCTGTAGCCAGACACATCCTTCTTTATCATATAATAATTGAATTTTCTCTTGAAAGCCCTGGTTGACCCTACCTTTACCGCACTGTCAGATTCTAACCAGCAGAGGAGTAGAAATAGCTTTTGCTCATATCTGCATTGTTTCTTTTGCCAATTACATTGAATCTGTGCCCTCTCATTCTTGATCCATCCGCCAGCAGGAACAGTTTCTCCCTGTCTATCCTGTCCAAACTCCTTATAATATTAAATACCTCAATCAAATCTCTTGTTAACTTTCTCATCTCGAAAAATCATCTCAACTTCTTTGATCTGTCCACTTAATGCAAGTTCCTCATTGCTGGAAAAATTTCTGTGCAGCTTTGTTGTACCATGTCTAATGTATTCACATTTTCCCAAAGAGTAGTGTCCAGAATTGGACATTAGCTTCCAGCAGCTGTAAAATGCAGCAGGAGACAATGGTTTTGTGGTCATGATACCAGATGACTGGACTAATGTTCTGACCCCATTATCAGTTTCACTAGTTCCTGTTGAGAAAGGAAACCTGCCAACCTTACTGGTCTGGCCTACATGTATATCCAAACTGACTGTAACGTGGTTGGCTCTTAAATGGTCAAGCAAGCCACTTAGTCCAAGGGCAATGAGGGATAGACAACTAATACCTGCGTTGCCAGTGATGCTCATGTCCCATGTAAGAATAAAAATCATACAGGGTCAGGCCACGCCAGCGCCTTGTACAAGCTCTCCATAACTTCCTTGCTCTTGTACTCAATGCCCCTATTTATAAAGCCTAGGATCCGGTATGATTTATCTCTCGACCTGTGCTGCCACCTTCATAACGTATCACATATACACGCAGGTCCCTGTGCTCCCACACCCTCATTAAAGCTGTTCAGTTTAATTATATAATGTCTCCTTATGTCCTTCTGAACAAAATGAATTCCTGGGCACTGCCACGGTGGGATTCAAACCCAGGTCCCCAGAACATTGCCTGCATAATGCCACTAAGCCATTGACTCCCCAAGCTTTGAACAATCTAAGAAGTCAAGATAGGGGTAAATACAGGGAGTATCATCTCGATGACCAGAGAGTCCAGAACAGGTAGGCACAGTCTAAGGATAGAGGGTAAACCATTTAAAGCTAAGATGAGGAGAAATTTCTTCACCCAAAGAGTGGTGAGCCTGTTGAATTCTCTGTCAATGAAAGTGGTTGGGGTGAAATGCTTTCAAGGGGTTAGATATACCTCTTAGGGGTAAATGGATGGTAAATGGAAGGTATGGGGTGAAAGTGGGCTTAGGATACTGAGCTGGATGATCAGCACAGTGGCTCAGTGGTTAGCACTGTTACCTTACAGCACCAGGGACCAGGTCCCATTCTACCTTGTGAGGAGTTTGCACATTCTCTCTGTGTCTGTGTGGGTTCCTCTGGGTGTTCTGGTTTCCCTCCACATTTCAAAGATGTGTAGATTAGGATGGATTGGCCATGCTAAATTGTCCATAGTATCCAGGGACGTGCAGGCTAGTTGGACTAGCCATGGGAAATGTAAAGTTACAGGAATAGGGTGGGTCTGGGTGGGATGCTCTTCGGAGATCAGTGTGGACTCGATGGGCCAAATGGCCTGCTTCCATACTGTAGGGATTCTATTCGATATAAGGTGGCAGAGTAGGCTCGAAGCGCCGAATGGCCTGCCCTGCTCCTATTTTCTAGTTTTCTATGTTAATATGTTTACCCTTCCTTTTACCAAATTTATACTGTTCAGATGCTGAGAGATGACACTGGGATTCCCTTTTCTGTTTGCTGACAGTTTATTCTCATACATTTTCTTTATTTCTCTTAGTTGTTTTTTCACTCACCTTCTTGAACCCTCTATGTTCAGCTGGGGACCTGATTGTATTATAGACTTAACATCTGGCTTAAGGTTATATTTCCTTGATTTTTTTTATTTGAATCCCTGCCTCTTTCATTTGGATTTGCTTTTCTTCCCTTTGCCCTTTGAGGGAATGTAGCTTGATTCTCCCTGACCTTTCACGTTGTTAAAGGTAGTCCATTGTTCACTTTTGGCAGTAGATCATGGGGATTATGCTGAGGTATAATAGAGCCTGCTCACCTTTCATTCAGAGGTGAGTCGTTCTTGGGAAAGGAAGATGATTATATAGCCCTTATCAACATTGCTTCCACATACTTATTCAAACAGGAGGTAATTTTTTTTTGAGTATATATTACCAGCAGAGAAACCTTGACCATGATCAGTGTATGACTTGGGAAAATTATTCCCTCTCTGTTTAATCCATCTTCTAAAGAGTTATCTATAAAAGAAAGCCTCAAGTAATGACACAGTGAAGAAAAGTATTAACGACAAAACCATGCTGCTGAAGGGCTCATTTTATTCTTCAAAACTTAATTTCCATGGAAATAGAACTGGAATGGTTTCTCTGACAGGCACGACTACCACCCAGGTTCAGCTGATCCTGGCACAAGAAATACAAGGTGGCACCCAGTCAAGTGTATTCTGATGAAAATTGGCATGTTATCCGGCAGTTGTTAATGAGAAGCCTTTCCCTTCTTGTGCTTGGCAAGTAGGTTAACACAGCCATGAAAGGCAGGGAAGGAACTCACCAGCACTCAGATGTTCACAGCTTGTCCATTAACTCCAGGGGCTTGACCTTCCTCTGTTATCATTGGTCAATATCAGGACTTATCCTTATAATTTTCATTGTATTGTCTCACCATAAGGAAAAGAAACTGTGTGGGAGTTCTTCCCCTCACAAGTGACAAGAAAGGTGGAGATAACACAAAAAAACATTGGCATCAAGAAAGCAATGGGTGATTTTCCATTCAAGCCTTAAATATTGATTTCAGAATCTAACCAATGAGTGGTGACTGCCTTTTTTACATGCATTTGTTTCTCATTAAAGCCCCAACTTGGATTATTTCTACACCCCTTCCAAATCCCCTCTCCTCACCAAGAAACTAGACAGTGTCAGTTCCCAGCAGGTCAATTGGACAAGGTTCCTATTTGCTGCAGATCAATGATCGCATGTCGTAGCCAACATCCAGTTGCTTAGAATAGAATCCCTACAGTGCGGAAACAGGCTCTTTGGCCCAACAAGTCTATACCAACCCTCTGAAGAGCATCCCATCTAAACCCCACTTCCTACTGTGCATTACCCATGGCTAATGCACCTAACCTACACATCCCTGGACATTATGGGTAACTTAGCATGGCCAATCCACCTCGGCTGCATGTCCTTGGACTGCAGGAGAAAACCGGAGACCAATGTAATGTACAAAATCCCATGCAAGGACTGCACAAAATACTACATAGGACAAACAGGAAGACAGCTAACGATCTGCATCCATGAACACCAACTAACCACGAAACGACATGACCAGCTATCCTTACTAGCCACACACTCGGATGACTAGCAACATGAGTTCGACTGGGACAACACTACTATTATAGGACAAGCCAAACAGAGAACAGCCAGGGAATTCCTCGAGGCATGACACTCATCCACGGATTCAATCAACAAGCACATTGATCTGGACCCAATATACCGGCCACTGGAGCGGACAGCTGGAACTGACAACTGGAAGCGGCAGATACAATCACTATAAATGCCGGAGGAATGATCACAGAAGCGCTTCACAGGAGGCTCCCAAGCACTGAGGATGTCACCTAGACAGGGGACGAAACGTCTGCAACACAAATTTCCAGTTCGGCGAACAGAACCACGTAGAATAAGTTAAATTGGCAGTGTGAGTTAAGTTGGTGGAGTTAGAGTGAGTGGTGGCTCTGTGAGTGTGAGATAGCACAGAGAACATGATGACATGTACGCCTGTGGATATAGAAGACCATTCTTGCACCACTGGACATCCTCCTTCAGCAGCAACTCAGGGGACTGTAATCAGATCCAGACTGGGTGGTCTGGAGGCATGGCCCCCCCGGTGGTGGTCAACTGGTGAACAGACTTCCCTCCTTTCCACTGTCCCATCCTCCTGGTCCCTGTCCATGAAGCAGGGAGTGGGCTTCCCCTTCCTCTGGGCCAAAGCTTGTGTGAGAGGCTGGCTCATAATTCCCAGTGTCAGAGGAGCTGTGCTGCTGGATTATACACATGGCATCAGCACAGTGAGAACACAGAATGGTCCCCACAATAGTGAAGTCTTCACCTGTCTGCTGTCCCATTCCCTGAGCAACATGCCCAATAACCAAGGTAAAGAATGGGAGACTGAAAAAACTTACTCAGAGCCATGATCGACCAAGCACCAGAAATCTCACTCGACAAATTCCTTGGACTGAATTTGGGCAAATTCCTACTTACCTCTTGTTGTTTTATAGTTAAAGTTCCAATGATGTTAATGTAGGAGAGTAAAACACCTGGCCACAATTTTTCGATCCATCTTCTGACCCTTGCAACCTGTGGATGTGATTTTCATCATCGCTTTACCATGGGTTTGAGGCATCAGTCAGAAATCCGGCTGTGTCAGCTGATCTCGGTGCCTGAATTTCTGGGAGGTGCAACTGAGCTGTGGGAGCACAGGGCCACTGAATTCCTTCCTGGATGTCTTCTTACATACAACAACAAATTGCATTTCCATAGCATTTTTAACATAATAAAACATCCCAAGATACTTCTAAGGAGAGCGGCAGGAAATATGAAGGTAAGATGCTAAAAGCTGGATTGGAGAAGTGGATTTAATGAGCACCATGAAGGGGAGGAATGGGGCAGAGAATGTTAGAGAGGGAATCCTAGAGGCTGGAGGCACTGGCTCCAGTTAAAACTAGGTTGACACGGGAAACTGAATAAGGTCAGCCCACAGTACATGGTTAGGCCTTTGACCACACCCAGCCAAAACCCGATTTCACCATCCAATGTGCTGTGTTTAGAACAATAATGACTTACATTTATCCAGCCCATTTAACAAAATAAAATAGAACAAATTTTACGGATATTATACATCGAAACATTGAACAGATGGCCAATAGCACAGTCAAAGAGGTAGGTTTTAATCAGAAACAAAAACAGAAATTGCTGGAAAAGTTCAGCAGGTCTGGCAACATCTGTGGAGAGAAATCAGAATTAATGTTTCAGGTCAAGTGAGCCTTCCTTTTTTTTAAATGAGAGACTTATCAAATCAATTCCAAACTTTAGGGTCCAGGCAGCAGAAAGCACAGCCACAAGTGACAATTAACTTCAGAGATCCAGACTCTGAGATCAGAGAGTGGCAGGACAGGTGGAGATTGCAAATTTAAAGTGGGAGCAAGCTGAACAAAAGGAGTTGATGAGAATTTTAGAATCAAATTATTTACTTTGCTGCTTTATCGTTCAGACAGCACAGAGTATTCTGTCTGCTGTTGTGTCTATTCCATTCTGCACAGTGCCAGCATTAAACTTGCTTTACTGCCAAGACTTTTTTTTTACTTTCAACTCATTAGTGAAGAAAATTCTTTAATATTCACTGGGGGGTAATTTCCATATGAACAGTATTGATCAGCCATCCATTGTAAACATCGTCCAAGTTTATTTTCCATTAACAACAATTGATTGAAAATTGTAGACAGTTCTTAGAATGGGTTGTTAATTTAGCATTGACTGCATTATGCTACCACTGAAAGTTAACATTGTCCCCAGTGAGAGGACCCTGCATACTTCGATGATCTTCCAATACCAACATTTAAAACGGGTTACCTGAGGCAGAGTGCACAATTCATTGTGTTGCAAAATTGTTTATGATGAAGATTCATGCTATTTACAAGTGAATATTAAAGATTGTGATTTCAAAGTTTTTGATTCAGGAAGTGAAGATTCTTGTTTTTTAAAAAATGTGGAAGAGATTGTGCAATCTTTCTGTTGACAGATGACTCTAGTTGTTCAGAAATTGGAAACCTTGGCAAATGTGATCCATCAAACCTTACTGTTATAGGGAGGGGCTGAATAGGCTGGGCTGTTTTCCCTGGAGCATCAGCGACTGAGGGGTGACCTTATAGAAGTTTGTAAAATCATGAGGGGCATGGATAGGATAAATAGCCAAGGTCTTTTCCCTTGGGTGGGGGAGTCCAGAACTAGAGGACACAGGTTTATGGTGAGAGGGGGGATTATTTAAAAGAGAGCTAAGGAGCAACTTTTTCATGCAGAGGGTGGTGCATGTATGGAATGAGCTGCCAGAGGAAGTGGTGGAGGCTGGTACAATTACATCATTTAAAAGATATTGATGGGTATATGAATAGGAAGAGTTTAGAGAGATATTGGCCAAATGCTGGCAAATGGGATGAGATTTATCTAGGATATTTGGCAGACATTGACAAATTTGACCGAAGGGTCTGTTTTCATGCTGAACATCTCTCTGACTGTATGACTCTATGACTATGTATCAGATAATAATTTGGTCAGATAATTGGTGCCTGGAACGAGCTCTTGTTAAATGTAAGCGGCATTTGTTTGTGGGCGGCACGGTGGTACAGTGGTTAGCACTGCTGCCTCGCAGCGTCAGAGACCCGGGTTCAATTCCCGCCTCAGGCGACTGACTGTGTGGAGTTTGCACGTTCTCCCCGTGTCTGCGTGGGTTTCCTCCGGGTGCTCCGGTTTCCTCCCACAGTCCAAAGATGTGCAGGTCAGGTGAATTGGCCATGCTAAATTGCCCGTAGTGTTAGGTAAGGGGTAAATGTAGGGGTATGGGTGGGTTACGCTTCGGCGGGTCGGTGTGGACTTGTTGGGCCGAAGGGCCTGTTTCCACACTGTAAGTAATCTAATCTAATCTAATCTAATCTAAGACATCTTTCTCTGATTATACCACTAGTGGGATCTGAAGTTTATTCAGAATAAAAGCTGTTTATGAATTTATTAGAAACAGCTGAAGACAGAAGGAAATTTGCCCATATATGACCATGCATGCCAACAAGAGAAAACCACACAGTTAGAGCATTGGAGGTGTCAAACATTTATCACTGTCTGCTTTGGGAAAGTTAGGCACAGGTAATTCCTCCAAATTTGCCACCATGCCCAGAGATTTGAGGAGATCAAGCAATGGATCCCTGATCTTCTGAGCAGCATTGCTGTAAGTTTCCCTGCAGCCTGTTATTTATCAAGTCATAGAGTCATACAGCAATGAAACAGACCCTTTGGTCCAACCAGTCCATGCCGACCATAATCCCAAACTAAACTAGTCCTACTTGCCTGTACCTTGGCCCATATTCCTCTAAACATTTCTTATTCATTTAAGTATCTAAATGTATTTTAAACATTGTAGTTGTAACTGCATCCACCACTTCCTCTGGAAATTCATTCCACATATGAACCACACTCTGTGTAAAAAAATTGCCCCCGTGACTCTTTAAAATCTTTCTCCTCTCTCCTTAAAAATATGCTCCCTAGGCTTGAAATCCATCTGGTTATTTAACTGCTTAAATTCAACTTAATGGATGAATAAAGGACTGTTGCTTGAGCAGTCACTCTGTAGACTATTAGAGACAGAAAGGGAGGAATTGGTTTTCATCTGCGAACTTGGGCATTAGAAGAGTAACCCACCCAGACCCATTTCCCTTTGATTAATGTACCTAACACTGTGGGCAATTTAGCATGACCAATTCACCTAACCTGCACATCTTTGGACTGTGGGAGGAAACCGGAGGAAACCGTTCTGGTAGTACCTTGATAACAAAATGCTCATCTTTTGATTTCATCAGTAGCCTTACTCTCTCTACCTCTGAACCTTTATCCAGACCATTGCACCTCAAGGTCCTTTTCCAAATTTCAGTTGTTCCTCCTGCTTCATATGATATCCCCAGTGGATCAGCTGGATCTCTGGATTACTGAACCACTGAGTGTATCAGCTTATGGCACCAGGTAGAGGCTGAAAGTGGAAAGGACCTTGTGGTACAGTGGTGGTGTCCCTCCCTTTAGGGCAGAAGGTTTGATTTCAGTTCCCACTGGAGGATGTGATGGCAATAGAGCTATGTCCGAACATATCCAAACAGGTTGAGTGTTCTTTTCTCACCGACCCCAAGACTTGCATCTCCTAATCCTCCCATGAGGCTCCTGCCAGCTGCAAAACCAGACAGCATTCCTGAGGCCCTGAAATGATGAGTTGCCTTTGGGAATACTGTCACATTGGCCTCTTTAGAGCTGAATAGCCTGTGAGCACTCACTGAAAACAAGCCAAACTTTGCAATGGCAATAATTTGAGAAAATCCTCACTGTGATTCCAAATCAAGGAGTTGTCTTGTTGCTTTCTCTTTCCCTCACTAATATTCACTGTTAATATACAATACCAACGCTGCAAACTTCAAACCCCGCTAAAATATTAAAAATGCAACGTATTATTCATATAATATAAAACTTGCAAAAAATATGTTTTCAGCTTTCTTGGATTTTACATCTGCTTTCTGGTAGTACAATCCTCTAAATATGCAATCAATTTTAGAGACTGCAGTTTTAGCAATATAATAATGTGCACCTATTCAAAAGCAATTACTCCAGCAGCCAATGTGACATCAACTGTTCTCAGCCCTCACCCTAAAGTCTTGCTAAATAATTCAAAGCTCATGGTACGTGTGGTGGATATATATCTTGAGTACTATATTCTAGAAAAGCATTAATGTGCACATTAAAGATAAGAGCAAAATTTATCAAATGCAGTGCCAAGATCAAACGGTACATCAACGACAGAATGCATTTCCACAAAGTTAATGTTCCCAGTGCCGTTGTATTGTTGCTTTTTAGGATGTTGGTATTTGAATTCATTTCATATTCTGCTAATATAAGATTACAATTAATTATATATTAATTAAATATAATTCAACAGAACCTTTGGTTATAATCTCATCACAATAATCAAAAGAAATTAATATCTCCGCCCCTTCAGAAAAACAAAACAGAATAGAGCAAATCCAAAACACAAATGTGAAAATGCATCATCCACTTTCTGCTGTAAAGCAAGATGCTTTCCTTCATAGCAGCATCATACATTAAGTGACTGCCAGAGTTATCTGGTCAGATTTTGGCAACAAGGTTTGGAAATGTGTTGGACAGGAATTAGTGAATATTCCTCTAAGGCAGACTTTGAGGACCATCTCCTTCCATTTTTCAGATATCTCTTTTAAGCTTCAACAGAGCGGTTATGACAAATCATTTATCTCAGGTCTTGAGACTATTTCTTTTTCCTTAATGTTGCAGTCCCCTGCAGAAATCTTTCAGGGTGTGTGATATAATAAGTTTGAGGCAGTATGGCTTCGTAAGGCAAAAATGAGAGGACGCATACTTCTTGGGAAATAACTGGTGAAATGAGGAGGGGTAACGGAGGGACTTGGTGGACAAATCCCTTTTTGCAGTTGTCAATAGGCTACAATAAAGCAAAGAGAACACAGGGCTTCATTTCAAAATGATTGGGTTTGAAAATTCGAGAAGCTATGTTAAACTTATACAAAATCCTGCTGAGACAGCACTTGGAGGCTTGTGTGCAGTTTTGATTTCCATTTTATAACAGAGACAGCAAGGAAGGCAAGAAAAGGAATTAATGGAATGATACCAGATCTGAGAATTTATCTTTTTCAGGAGAGATTGAAAAGCTCCCCCAAGCTCCCTGAACACTGAACTGTTGGTTGTGTTCAGGATTGTGAACGGGGTTAGGATGAAACAATGAATGGAATCTTATGAGTGACACTTGATGAGAAATGAGGCAGAATAAGTATAAGAAGTCCAGTGAGGTCTATCTCAACATTGGCAACAGTACATCTTTGGGCATTGGCATATAGGTGCTAAGCTGTAGTTAGTTGTGATTAAGTGGAATTGTTGCTGGTTAATGGCCTTATTAACCGCATAACTTGCCTCATTAATATACAGCTTTCAATCCTATCACTTACACCATGGGAAAACCAGATGTTTGATGTGGAAGTCAGAAGGTGCCTGGTGACATCAGCTTGCTGCTTGCTCCAAATAATCTTGTATGTTGGGCACCAATATCTTAGGTCACACTCCATGGGCATCAACCACGCATCTCACATCCACAGACATTGGCATCTAACAATGCCAGCCCCTAAGAACCCTGATGGTACACTAAACTGGAAGAGTGCAGAAGAAATTGACAAAGATGTTGCCAGGACTCTTGAGACTGAGTTATAAGGAGAGGCTAGACAAGCTAGGATTTTATTCTTTAGAATGTACGAGGCTGGGGGAGAGGGGATCTTATAGAAATTTATAAGATCTTGCGAGGCCTTGAGAGGGTGAATGTACTCAGTTTTTTTCCCAGTGTAGGGGAATTGAGAATGAGAAGACATCAGGTTAAGGTTAGCGGGCAAAGAATAAAAGGGAACCTGAGGGACAACCTTTTTATACTGAGGGTGGTATGTATACGGAATGAGCTGCCAGCAGAAGTGGTTGAGGTGGGTACATTAACAACATTTAAAAGACATTTGGACAAATACATGGATAGGTTTAGAAGGATATGGACCAAGTGCAGGGAAATGGGGTTAGCGTGGATGGACATTTTAGTCAGCATGGACCAGTTTGGGCTACAGAGCTTGTTTCTATGCTGTAGGACTCTATAACTCTGTGATTCTATCTCCAAACCACTAAGAGGACACTCTGCCCTTCAGTGCTGCCCCTCAGGTTTCCCCGGTAACTCTCATTGTACCACTACAGGCTGGGCAGGGTCTGGTGTTGGGGTTCCCCTGCTGGCCAGGGTCTGGTGTTGGGATCCCCCCTGCTGGGCAGGGTCTGGTGTTGGTCCCCCTGCTGGGCAGGGTCTGGTGTTGGGGTCCCCCCTGCTGGGCAGGGTCTGGTGTTGGTCCCCCTGCTGGGCAGGGTCTGGTGTTGGGGCTCCCCCTGCTGGGCAGGGTCTGGTGTCAGGGTCCCTCCCAGCTGGGCAGGGTCTGTGTCGGGGCCCCCTCTGCTGGGCAGGATCTGGTGTCGGGGCCCCCTCTGCTGGGCAGGGTCTGGTGTCGGGGCCCCTCCATGCTGGGCAGGGTCTGATGTCAGGGCACCCTCTGCTGTGCAGGGTCTAGTGTCGGGGCTCCCCCCGTGCTGGGCAGGGTCTGGTGTCGGGGCCCCTCCCTGCTGGGCAGGGTCTGTGTCGGGGCACCCTCTGCTGGGCAGGGTCTGGTGTCGGGGCCCCTCCCTGCTGGGCAGGGTCTGGCGTCAGGGCACCCTCTGCTGGGCAGGGTCTGGTGTCGGGGCTCCCCCCGTGCTGGACAGGGTCTGGTGTCGGGGCCCCCCCCTGCTGGGCAGGGTCTGGTGTCAGGGCACCCTCTGCTGGGCAGGGTCTGGTGTCGGGGCTCCCCCTGTGCTGGGCAGGGTCTGGTGTCGTGGCCCCTCCCTGCTGGGCAGGGTCTGGTGTTGGGGTCCCCCCTGCTGGTCCAGGGTCTGGTGTCAGGGACCCCCCCAACTGGTCCAGGGGGAAAAGAAAGTCCCACCTCAGAACCAATCCGTCCAGCAGGAGCTCCAGGTTCCTGCCCTCACAATGGGACGGTGACTCCCCCCCCCCCATCTGCAATGTCCAGGGGCAAAGGTCAAGGACTATGCAGAGCAGCTCCAGACCCACACAACCTGTCCCCGGGGGGTGGGGGGGGGGGTATTATAACCAGACCCACACAACCTTTCCAGTGCGAGTATAACCAGACCCACACAATCTGTCCCAGTGACGGTATAACCAGACTGACACAACCTGTCCGGGGGTATGCCACACTTTTAACAATGGTACTGGCAGGAGGGATAATGGGCATTCTGGGGTATCCTGGGACTAGCAAGTTGTCTCCGGGTTGGTGAAGATTAGGATTGGGATAGAATTGGATGAAAGCTGTGCCATAGGATGGTGGTGGGGCATTAATGAGGTAGTTGTGGTAAGCTATAACAAGAAAACTCACTAGACTGCCCAGAGAGAAATCTCCATGAAACTCAACCAAGGTGACACAGCCAAACAAACAAGGTAAGATTCAGGCCGATATCTCCACTGTATCTGAGACTGGAATCAAGGGCCATAAATATGGAATCATCACTCACGTTAAACTACAGTTTGGAGTAAGACACACATCAAGGAAAGAGGAGTGGAAGGAGATATTATTGATGTGAGATAAAGAAAGATGATGCTAATACCAGCAGAGACATTTTGGTTTGAGTGTATGGGCTGTAAATACTTTGAAGTCCAAAAAGAAAATCAAATAAACGATGAAAGTATTCTCGTCAAAGACACTGCTGAAAGCATTACAAATATATTAATTATCTATGCTACAGATGAACAATTTAGCTGTTTGCTTCAGTGTTGAAGCTCATTATGCCTCCGATTATTCTGCTGAGTTTCAGTGTAAAATTGGTATGAGGTTGAATTGGTGCCTTTCCTTTTGAATGAATCTCCAGGTAGCTGATTGATGCGAGGTTGAAACTAAAACATTGCTCTGTGTAATTTTCCTGAACTGCTTGCATGGCTTCTCACACAACCGCTAAATTCTTCAGCTGCTCACTCAGGTCAGTCAAAGCCACATGCATGAATTCCTGGATGGTTCGCAAATTTACAAACAATGGGCAAAAATCCTCTGATACAGAATAGTGATCTCTGGCACTTGATTGTTGCTTTCTTGATGAATTTTAAAAAAATCTCACTGCTGAAACAGTTAGGAAATGCTTACATTAAAAAAATACAAATACAACTATGTTACAAGATTTTGTGTTTTTTCTTAAAAAACTAAAATACTAATTGAAAAAAAACATTCAAAGCTAACAGTGTTCCAAACCTTATAATTTATTAATCGGAATGTTGTGTGCTCAGGTTTATTTCTTACGTTTTCACAGAATTCTCTTCTGTGACATGTTAATTGCCAAGATATTTATTTCTGTAGGGATCATGTCTAAATATGCCACAAATCTTAAGGGAATTTTCTTCAGCTCTGTTTATTCTCAAGGTGAAACTTTTATTTTCCTTCTCTTGACCGTGGACGCCCCAATATCTTGTTCGGTTTACTTCTTGAAACTTCCAATATAATTTGCTGATGATTTCCTTTTGCAATAAGACTCTCTGAAGCCCATTGTAGATTCTCCCACTGGCTATGAACAGTCAATCTTTCAGTTTCTGTTCCTTACAAGATTTGTACTGAGATTTTGCCTCATCTGACTTCCATGCAATAATGATGAAGGCAGGGTTTTATGCCTCTCAAACAGTTCTGTTTGTCATTTATCTGAATTAATTTCTCTCAATGAGCACTAAACCACATGGGGTTGAAACTAAAACTAACTTTCTCAGCAAACTTTTGGGTAAACTGAAATTAGAAGACTTCCCTAAGCTCTATCATTCATTCACGGGATGTGAGCATCTCTGGCTAGACCAGCAATTATTATATATCCCTAACTGTCCGGACAATTAAGTATCAACCACACTAAGTGGGTCTGCAGTCACATGTAGGCCAGATCAGGTACGGATGACAGTTTCCTTCCACATTAGTGAACCAATTGGGTTTTTCCTGACAATCAACTGATTCATTGTCATCATTAGTCACTTAATGCCAGATATGCATTGAATTCAAATTCTACCATTTGCCATGGCAGAGTTTGAGCCCAAGTCCCCAAAACATTACCAGAATCTCTAGATTAATAGGAGAAAGTGAGGACTGCAGTTGATGGAGATCAGAGTCGGAACGTGTGGTAGTGAAAAAGCACAGCAGGTCAGGCAGCATCTAAGGAACAGGAGAGTCAATGTTTCGGGCATAAGCCCTCCATCAGGACTGTAGTCCTCTCTGGATTAATTGTCTATCAGTAAAACCACTCGGCCATCACCATCTATCTCCATCACAATATAGGCTGCTCTAAAATTGATCTTGAGAATAATTAATCCTTGAACTGATGTAATAAATGAGTAAATGAGCTTTTCAAAAATCACTGGATGCTTCTTGATTAATTTCATTCAAACTACCAAAATGAAAACAACTCTCTCTCTCGACTGCAGTTTCTACAAGAATTGTGGGGATCATATCTCTGGTTCTTCAGCTCAGTAGGTCCAGCTGACATTTTATAATCTTGCCTTTCAAGCAGTTCACATTTTCTGTCAACATGGCCACAATCCTTTGAGTGTAATAAACATCACATGATGTGATAATATTTTTCGCATCGATTTTTACAGTCCACTGTAAATGCATCACTGCTCAGGAATTGTTGTTCATTCATGGGATCTGGTTATTGCTGGCTGGGCCAATGTTTATTATCAATCCCTAATTGCCCAAGGGGCAATTAAAGAGTCAACCACATTGCTGTGAGTCTGGAGTCACATATAGGCCAGACCAAGTAAGGACGGCAGTTTCCTTCCCTAAAGGACATTAGTGAATCACATGGGATTTTATGACAATTTACTGTCATCATACAATCATCACTAGGCCAGAGTTTTAACTCCAGATTGTTCTTAGTCTATTGATGCAGAAAGCAGCTAAGATGGGATATTTATTTGCATTGATGCAATCCATGCAATTTGGGGTTTTTCTCAAAGTCTAGATGTGGAGAGGAACAATGTAAGCATCTCAACACCAGTCATTCTGAAGGTCTGATGACAACTTTTGAATCTTGTTCATAATATACTCAATCATAATGTTAGGGGACTTCTAATCAAAAATCCATGTAGAACATGGAGATCTGCTTTATTAACTTACTGTGCTAATCTTCATACATGAATATCTGTTACTGTTATTTGCAGAGCTGACAAGATCACAATCTGGTTAATGTTATTGGAATCCCAGAATTAATTTCTTGCATTATTTTCTTTTGACCAGGATCTCATTAATAATCTTAACTGCACATTTTGTTTATCAAATATCCTGAGCATTGTGCATTCAATTAGAATTTAGTTGCACAGGCCTTCTTGTTGTTGTGATATATGAAGTCAGCTTCATGGTGTTTCAAGGTTTGATTTAAAGTAATTACCAAACTGAATTTTTAACCTTCACAAAATAAATGTTCCTGCTCCAAGTTGAGAATAAATGGAAAATAATTTGAGGATATTGTTATCCTTGCTAAAACAAGAAACAAATAATTTATCATAAGACCATAAGAAATTAGAACAGGAGCAGGCTGTTTGGCCCTTCGAGTCTGGTCTGCCATTCAAAAGGATTGGGACTGACCAGACATGCCTCATGTCCATGTTCCTGCCCTTTCCCCATAACACTTGCTTTCCTGACTGATCAAGATTCTATTTAGCTCAGCCTTAAATATACACAAGGTCACTGTCCCTCAGCTCTCTCAGACAACAAGTTCCCCTCACCTCAGTTCTAAATTGACACCCCTTTATGCTGAGATGACGCCCTCTGGTCCTAGACTCATCTCATAGAGTCATACAGTCATAGAGATGTACAGCACGGAAACAGACCCTTCTGTCCAACCTGCCCGTGCAGACCAGATATTCCAACCCAATCTAGTCCCACCTGCCAGCACCTGGCCCATATCCCTCCAAACCCTTCCTATTCATATACCCATCCAAATGCCTCTTAAATGTTGCAATTGTACCAGTCTCCACCACTTCCTCTGGCCCTATCCATGCCCCTCATGATTTTGTAAACCTCTATAAGGTCACTCCTCAATCTCCAAGGCTCTAGGGAAAACAGCCCCAGCCTGTTCAGCCTCTCCCTATAGCTCAAATTCTCCAACCCTGGCAACATCCTTGTAAATCTTTTCTGAACCCTTTCAAGTTTCACAGCATCTTTCTGATAGGATGGAGACCAGAATTGCATGCAATATTCCAACAGTGGTCCAATCAATGTCGTGTACAGCCGCATGAGGGGAAGCATCCTCTCAGCATTTACTCTGTCAGGCCCCTTAAGAATCTGAAGTGTTCAATGAGATCACCTCCCATTCTTCTAAACCCTACTGAGTAGGGTTCCAACCTTTGCTCATAAGACAATTGCTCCATCCTGGGGATCACCTCAGTGGTAGAATGTTGCAGGAGGTTGGAGCATTTTGCTTTTGTCCTTGGGACAGGTGTTTATGTCACTTTAAAGTGATATCATAGAACTTCCTCATGTCTGATGTTCAGGCAGATTTGAGATTCATAAATATGGATAGTATTGATCAAACTTCTGGTACAATCTCCAATACACGCCACACCCCAATACAAAGATTATATATGAAAGCTTTGCAATTTTAAGAGTGAGTTTCAGGCTGCGGCGGACTCTGTAATAAAAACAAATTGGAAAACTGAGCTTTGGCCGCGTTGACGTTTGTGTAAAGTCAACCATGGAAGCATTGATGCTCACCTGAGTTTGAAAGAGAAGCTTTCTCGATTTCATGAATTCTACCGAGTGTGATAGCAGCGGGGGGAGGTGGAGGGGAGCGGGTGGGGAATGAGAATCTGACTTTAATTAGCATGCATAGCTCGAGCTATTTGTTATTTTTTTATGTCCATTTTGCCAAGGCTGCTCTTAGAAGCCTGGAGTGATTGGGCACTGTATGATGTGGAAATTTCTGAGAGCTATCAATGTCTCCAGTTAAATCGACTTGAGCACTAAGACCCTGAGCTTAGGAAACACTTGGCAATAATCTGGTCTGCATGGAGGGTGGGGGGGGGGGTTGGGGGGGGTGGGGGTGGCAGGGATTTGCAGGTTGCACTGAGAAGAGGTGAACCTATAATTGAAGAGAAATGGATCCAATTCTTCAGGGGGCTAAAGGACTCTGGATTTGGACAGAGCAAGACAGTCAGCATTAAGTTCTAAGGTTTGGACTTCCTGTCCGCTTACCATGAAGCCAGAGGCTTGATCAAGGTATAGATGTTCTGGGCAGATTGGGATTCCTATTTTGGCTGCCAATAGAATAACTCGCTTCCAAAGGGAAGTAGGGAGGGTGGAGAATGAGAGCATCAATCCCTTGCCTATCCTGAGAAAAATCTCATGGGCATCTCCTTTGCATGAAACACGGAGAAGCAGGAAGTCACCGAGAATTTCCTTGTGACAAATCCCAGCTGTAGAGTAAGAGACTTTGAATTCTGTCTGTGTAGGTGGGTCTCACTAAACAACTTGAGGACAAACCAAGGCTCCTATGCAGCAATCTGCACCATTGGGAATGCATTACAAACCCCGTGTGCACTTGTGGAGGGACACAGACATTAATGCATTTTACCAAGGAATGCCTCCTCTACCAATCAGATCAATCATCTTTAACTTATCATTTGGACCTCGGGATTTGCTTTAACTGAATAAAATAATGAAAGATACCCTTGGACATCTGAAATTGTCAAATACAAAAACAATGAAAAATAAATGTAATGCTTTCCCTTGTGGCATGTTTGGTAGTCGGGGCACTTGTCCAAACAGAAAAGCAGTAATTTGATAGCCTACAATTGCCCTAAGTTCAAAACATTCAGGCTGGGAATATTCATGGACAACTCTCTTATCCATCTGCCAACCGAGACCCTAAAATGGACAATTAATGAGCAAATTTAGGAGGCAGTGATAATGTTGCTGGACTGTTCAACTAAAGACCTGCACTGATGTTCTGGATGTTGGCTCAGGTCCCACTATGGTGAAATATAATCCAACAACCTTTAGAGTTAAATGCTAGCCTAAAGATACTGTGTAACCATTGTTGTAAGAATTTCTCTGGTGCATTAGTACCTTTTAATCAAATAAATATACTGTCCATTACTTGTCTGGCCTATTTGTGACTACACCCCCAGAGCAATTTGGTTGACTTTTTATTTCCCTCTGAACTGGCTGACAAAGTTGTTAAGTTTCAATTAGGGATGGCCAACAAACACTGGCATTGCCAAACACTCTATTGTCCTATGTACAAACAAAGGGCGGTGGGAATGCAGATGTGCTCTTATGCTGCAATGACAACATCCATTTCTCTGAGCCAGGAGAACTGGGTTCAAAAACCACCTGCTTGAGAGGTGTGTAATAACATCATTGAACTGATTCATTGAAGGATTAAAAGAAAATGCAAGAACAAAAAAAGAGGAAGGACCATATCCAAACCACAGTGGTAATAACTCAATGAACTTAATGGAGTTCAGAGGATGAGAGGGGATCTGACTGAAATTTACCAGGTGCTGAGAGGTCTGGATAGAATGGATGTAGAGAAAATGTTTCCAGTAGTAGGAGAGACTAGGATCCAAAGGCACAGCTTCAGAATGAAGGGATGACCCTCGAGAACTGAGTTGAAGAGGCATTTCTTCATCCAAAGGTTAGTGTGGAACTCATTGCCATAGAAGTCCATGGAAGCCAAATCGCTGAGTGTATTTAAGACAGAGATAAATAGGTTTTTGCTTAGTAAGAGGATTTAGGGTTATTAGGAGAAAGCAGGAGAATGGGTTTGAGAGACATATCAGCCATGATTAAATAACGGAGCAGACAGAATGGTTGTACAGGACATTAGTGAGGCTTCTTCTGCAGTGCTTTGTCCAGTTCAGATCACCCTTTATAGGAAAGATATTGTTCAACGAGAGAACATTCAGAAGAGATTTACCAGAATGCTGCCAGGTATGGAAGCTTTGAGGTGTGAAGAAAGACTGGCTCAACTTGGACATTTTTTCACTGGAGTGGAGGAGGGGAAACATGGAGATGTTTGCATGAACTTTTTGTTGAAGTGGTGGATGTGGGCACAGTTACAAAGTTTCAAACACACTTAGATAAGTACATGAATAGGAAAAGTTTGAAGGGATATGGACCAGGAGCAGGCAGGTGGGATTAGTTGACTTTGGGATTATCTTTGGCATGGAGTAGTTCGACTGAAGGGTCTATTTCCATGCTACGCGACTATGACTCTATGAATGACCTACTTCTGTTCCTACATCTTATAGGCTAATGATCTTGTCCAGCAATGAAGAGAGGATTCACCATGCAGAAGCACAAATAATAAACTCTGTTGGGGATGGTTTGTGGTCTCCAGAGACTAAAGTGGATTTTCCTCATTCTAAAGTAATCAGTGCCTGATGGATAGACCGACATTAGGACCAACATGTGCAGGGGAGGGAGTGAAGAAGGAGAGGAACAATGGTTGACATTGATTGTGACTTATATAATTTTTACAATATGACAATTACACACCACAAGAACCAATCATCTTAAATTATAAAGATTTGTGCTGGCACATTAAATTGTTCATTAATATATTGTTCCAATAGAACATGAAGAATGGAAAATGCATCTGTTATCTCATATTGATGGTCTAATTCTGTGAATCTCTTTGCTTCAGGAATACTGGAGCTAATTATATATCTTAATCACTCTTCCAGATTGTGAGAGTTGGTCAATCGTACAAATTTGCTTTAGAACCTGTTAATCTCAGATAGAACAAGCAGAGATACCTGTCAGTTTCCACAAATTTATAGCCTTCAGGCATAAAATCTAACACACGTCTGAATTTAAGAAAGTTTAAACTTTTCTTTTAAACAATTCCATTTCTTAGAAGGTTTTAACCAGTTCTCTTTGGTAATCTGTGATTTCTATATATTGCTCTAGCTACATTCAGACTTGGACAACGGTGATGGTTCTGTGACCTATACTCTGTTAGGTCAAGGAGCTGGCTCAATCTTCACCATCGATGAGATTACAGGAGATATTCATGCAATAAAGAGCCTGGATCGTGAAGAAAAGTCTTATTACGTTCTGCGTGCACAGGCTGTAGATACAGAAACCGGAAGACCTGTGGAACCTGAATCGGAATTTATCATTAAGGTTCAGGATATCAATGACAATGAGCCAAAGTTTCCGGATGGACCTTACGTTGCTGATGTCCCAGAAATGTCTCCTGCTGGTAAGTGAAATGTGATTTTGGGTGTGGGGTTTTGCTACTGTCTCAACTTAATGTTGCTTTCTGTCTCCACTTTCATGCCATTGCCTTCAATTATCCATCACTTAGCTTCAAGGAAAACTGAAAAAGTCAGAATGAATATTTTTGTGGCTTAACAACAGTACCAGACTTTCAAAAAAAGCTAATATAATCCAGCCATTCACCTGCTGAGTTGATTTTCTGGTCAAGATGTCCAGAGCATGGGAGGGGCTCAAAATTATGAGAGCAACAAGTATTATTCCATGATGGACGGTCATACTGAGAGTGACTGCAGCCGTAGAGGCAATTGTAACACAGATTGTTCCATGTTCTATATCAAGGAGTTCAAAGAATGGTGCAGATTCAGCAAGTAAACACAGGACATAAATACAGAACACACCTTTGTTGTTTTCCTGAGTTACTTGCCTCTTCAAGTGATGAACTGTGTTGGGTTGACTGACCAAGTTGGGAAGTCACCCCATCGTATAATCTTTTCAAATTTCTCACTTTAGTAACAAGATCATAAATCAGCCAGAGATCCTCAGAATGACTCCTTGATTGTTCTAATTTTAATTTTTGATTGTACTCTGAATGGGAAAGGTTAGTAAAAGTACAATAGTGGGATGAGGTGGGGTGTGTGGGATCAGATTTTGCCTTTGTACTGCACATGGAGAACAAGCAACATCTTCTAAACTATGTTCCATTTCTTTTCCTACCAACTGTGTCAAGCACATGTTGTGTATTATTGGCAAAGTTCAATTTCACCTTCAATCATTTTAGCCAAGCTTTTTCTTACATTGAGGTGAAAGGTGAAATAATTTGTCGAAGCTGGATGTTCTTCTGCAGTCAGGGAGAGGATCGGTTTGCACTTTTTCAATCATCGTCCCTGTTTTATTGCTTGTGGATTATTTTCTACCAATGACAGTGCTTTGACAGCTCGTGATTTTCCAGGAAAGCCAACTGCTGACACCTAGACTGAGCAACAGTTCATCAGATATCTTGTGACTATTATCTGATAACAGCATTATTAATACTTAATGAAGTACAATATTATACAGTGAATGGACTTCAGAGCAATTGAGAGACACCAGAATGTTGAGTGGTCTCAAGCATTGATAATATCTTTGACCTCTGATACCCAGGTTGAAATTTATTCCGTATTGATAAAGATCTCCTTTTTTTCTGCTGGCTCGAATTGGCCTCAGCAAGATTGGATTTTGGCAATCTCAATCCAATTCTAGTTATTGTAAACACAGAGCATAAAAACTATTTCAGCTGTAAACTGGAGCCAAAGAACAGGATGTGCTTTTCTGTTACCCAGTAAATATTGCACAGCAGGAGAGCAGCCCTTGTGATAAAATTAAAGCATATTCCTCAACAAGTGGTAGTTTCTCTTTCGATCTAATTTATGTCAAAGCTCACCTGGGCCTGAAAAGCAAAAACATTCTTTATTTCCGAATTCAGCGACCCATAAATTCTAAGTTACAACAGTCAAGCTAAAAAACTAACCTAAACATCTTGTGCAGAGATTAATCTCCTGTATTCTGAGACTATCTAATTTTCTGAGTGTTTTTTTTCTGTAAATTATTGTACATATTTTGGCTTCTCCATTCCAAGAGTCTTAAGGGTCAAGTTATTACTGAGGCACATCCATTGCACACTCAGTGGGATTCATCACCATGCCTTGCAAAGGCTGATACTGCATAATATTATGCTCCATCAGGTAAAGCATTCTGGTCTTCAGCAAGATAAAGGTAGGCCAGATTGAAAGAGGACAGATGGGTCAAGAGGAGGTACATCCATTGATATGCCAAACCTCCACCCCAACTCATCGCCCCGTCCCCCCAACCTGAACAGGTTGATTACAAATATCTTAAACATCTCTCATGGTGTAGTGGAAGTGCCCCTAACTTTGAGCCTGGAGGCCTGCGTTCAAATCTCTCTCACCCTCCCTGCCTCTTCCCTCTCTCCAGAAATATCTCATAGTACTTTTGACAGGCTGATGAGAAATTATCGACGCATTACTGAACATTCACAAGTCTAAATGACTGAAGCATATTCCAATGATTCATTTGCTGTAGATCACAGCCTATGAGTGAACCTAATGTTGAAGTCAACCCCAGTATTCTGGTTTTGAAAGTCATACTTTTGCATATATTTGATGTTAAAGTAAATAAAAACTTCTTGAATTTGCAACAAAACCATGAAGGTGAAATGTTCAAGAATAGTTCCAGTGAAAACCACAAAACCTGAGACAACAATGTTCATAGTGGTACTGGATGCCAAGGCCAATGGAAATTACACACAAACATACACACACACTCAAACATGCACGCGCACGCGCACACACACGCCATTATCAAAGTGACGCAATTTATTTAGTGAATTCATTGAATTGGATAGATACTTTTTTTATTATTAACTGTGATTGCGCATAACGATATCTTTATTACAATTACTTTATTCGATGATATAAGCCTTATTAATTTAATACGAACTACGAGTGATATGCTTTTTTTTTCTACCTTTACACTGGCAATCCATATATTACACATGGTGTATAAGTTGATCACTGCATTTTGGAATAACTTCTGGAGGCTTCTAGGGCAGACTTTTATATCAACGATCATTAAGAATTATTAACTAACAGCCACACAATGGAGTTGCTGAGGTTGCTGCAGGTAGAGAGTTCACAAAAAATGCTGAATCATTATGTACAAGACCAATATACTGTCATACACCTCCAATGCTGCAGCATTAATTGTCTCTCAATACTATGTCAGCTTTCATTTTCAAGTCTAGGAAAGGAATTTAAATTCACAATCCTCCACTACACAGGCAAAAGTGCTGTCAATGTGCAACAGCTGATATCCTACCTGGGAATGGTGTCAACTGAGTTCCAATCAGGCAAGTCTAAATTGTGATTTACATTGAACATCATCAAATTACAAATTTAATGAAGGTTTGATAATTATGGATTTTAAATAGCTAAGTTCCAGTGAAAGTATATCAATAACACCAAAAGATATGGAAGCACAATTAGGCCATTCAGCCCATCAGGTGTGCTCCATCATTTTGTCATGGCTGATATATTTCTCAACATGGATATCCAATCCCTCTACACCTCCATCCGCCATGACCAGGGCCTCCAAGCCCTGCATTTTTTCCGCTCCAGACGTCCCCAACAGTACCCTTCCACCGACACTCTCATTCGTTTGGCCGAACTGGTCCTTACCCTTAACAATTTCTCCTTTGAATTCTCCCACTTCCTCCAGACCAAAGGGGTAGCCATGGGCACATGTATGGGCCCCAGTTATGCCTGTCTCTTTGTTGGCTACGTAGAACAGTTGATCTTCCGTAATTACTCCGGTGTAGGTTAGGTGGGCTTGGATCGGCACAACATCGAGGGCCGAAGGGCCTGTACTGCGCTGTATTCTTCTATGTTCTATGTTCTATTATCATAATGAATGGGGGTGCTGGCTCAAAGGGCAGAATGGCCCACTCCTGCACCTATTGTCTATTGTCTATTGAATTGAATCTTGAAACCTGGTCCCGTATTTCCAGTAATGATAAGTTATAGGATTATCTTGTGAGTCCAGATGATGAAGAGATTCAGATGATCATTTATTGTGCAGAATTGTAATTGGAAGTGTGGTAACAGTGTCATTATGTTTGACAGTGGGATCATCTGCACCAGGCCGAGATAGTTTTCTGCTGCTTTCTTATCGAACTCATCTCATTAAACACAATTCCACACCATGGTGTCACTTTCAATCAATGCCAGCCGATTCACCCATCCACCATGTCTGGAGATACTCAACACTGCCATCAGAACCATGGATATTCATGAAATCTAACACTGGTACCATCTTTTAAAGGTCAATGGCCACACAGTTAAGCATTCTCAATTTGGAGTTGCCCTGAAAGGTCTACCGCGATCATAGCAGGTGAAGTGCAATTGCACCACGATTGTCGACAGGGGCCTGGAAGTTCTTCTGGATGGGCTAGTATGGAGGAATAACACTCTCTTCCCACAGGAGGCCACACTACCTGATCAAACAAGCATGATCTGAGCTCATCACTGAACCCTGCCCAGCATCTACAGTCCAGAGACATATCCTGGAATAGTGGATTAGCATCAATAGCTTTCCATACTCCGCCAGGATTAAAGTCATCATATTCTCTCTGCACCTTCACACTCACTGTGTATCTGTCATAGCACCAACTCGCGATCGAGGCTCATGCTCCAACACTCTGATAAGTGCATCCAGCACCTTCTGTCTTTCTCACTCTGCCACACTCTCTCTTTTTCTTTCCCTATCGTTCTCTCTCTCTTTCCCTCTCTCTCTCTCCCTCTCTCTCTCTCTTTCTTCCACTGTCTCGTTTTGCGACACAATCTCCCACACAGTTAGGGAATGCGCCTTTATTCCTGATGAAGGGTTTTTGCCCGAAACGTCGATTTTGCTGAAGCTCCTCGATGCTGCCTGAACTGCTGTGCTCTTCCAGCACCATTGATCCAGAATCTGATTTTCAGCATCTGCAGTCATTGTTTTTACCCTGATATATTTCTCAACCCCATTCTCCTGCCTTCTCCCTGTAACCTTTGATCACCTCACTACTTCAGAGCCTAATGATCTCTGCCATGATAGTCCTGGATAATCCAATATTTGTTTAATTCCAATCAGAGCAATTGTAATATTTTGATTTTGTCAATAGTAAAGGAACAAGGAATAACATTTTTCAAAAATTACTGCAGTTTACGGAGATTAGCTCTTTATATAACCTGATGATGTTTGAAACAGCTGTTTATCAACACCATAGAACACTGATCTGCTTAGTAAATATTAGCAGAGTTGTCACCACAGTTTTATATAATTGATATTTATTCTGCATTTTAGGGAGTCCCTTGGCTTCATTAAAGCCAAGTTTCTGTCAAAAATTATATCTGGTGATATATATTCGAAGGGGTAATGGGTTGAAAAATATTACTGCAATTAGATATTTCAAGTCATACGTTCCATCTGCTCCTGTTTTTATTACAAACCCAGTCAGGCTGAAAGGAAGAGGAATCACGCAAAGTCAAACATCACTTTTCATATACACCATTATCATTTTGTGCAATCTCATCCCCCCTGCACTTGGTGAAACTGGATAGAGGTTGAATGTTCTAACTGGTGGATGGTAAATTATATTTCAAATCACTTGGTTTTAATTTCCACAATAAACTGTGCTTCCAGTTCATTCCTGTCCAAAGAGTAAAGCTGAACGTTCTCCCTCTTATGTCTAGAAGATTTACAATTTTATAACACATTCCAAAGTGCTTTGCAGTCACGGGAATATTTCTCATGTCGTTTTGTAATTTTGGCAAATAACCTATGCACAGCAAGCTCTTACAAACAGTGATTTCATTGGATAATTCCATCAAGATTAATCAAAATGGACTAGGCAAGATGACCACATGAGGGATCTTCTTGATGACTGGAGACTCCAGAAGGAGGGGTCCCATTCTAAGAGTAAAGGATAAACCATTTCGGACTGAGATGAGAAGAAATGTCTTCACCCAGAGAGTGATGAGCCTGTGGAATTCTCTGTTACAGAAAGTGGTTGAGACCAAAACATTAAATGTTTTAAAAGAGGTAGATATAGTTTTAGAGTCATAGAGTCATGCAATATGGAAACAGAACACTAAAGGGATCAAAGTGGATGGGGAGAAACCAGGAACAGGGGAGGGACTTAGATGATCAGCCACAAATGTTGAAAAGTCTCAAAGACCTGAACAGTCTATTCTGGTCATTTTTTATTCTGTGTTCCGGTGTTAGTGACGTTTAGTGATCTTAAAGGGTAAGTGTTGACCCTGACCCCAGTGGTAACTGTCCCGCCCTTTGTTAGAAACAGTGTTGTGGAATGTTCAATGTCCATCTGAGGGAGCAGCATGAGCTTCATATAGTGTCTCAGCTCCAACCTTGCAGCACTCTCTTAGTACTCCACTGGAGTGTCAGCCAAGGTTTCTGTTTTCAGTCAGGGCATGGGGGTGAGAATGAAGCTAAGCCAGTAAGCGGTGTCCAAGCATGGGTCCCACAGCAGGCAGTTTGTTAAAGTGATTGAAAGGCCAATGGAGGTCATTGATCAGAGGTTGCCTGGAATGTTCTGATTGATCTGTAGGCCCAAGGTAAGCCTGGATCCCAGCAATATTCTGAGGCAGCCATCAGGTGGGGGCATGGAGAGTCCCCCGCCCCATCTGCTACAAATTCACAACATCACCTACAAACTGCTTCAACGTCTGATTGATCACTTTCCATCTCAAATGGCTTAAAAGTACTGAGTGGACAACTGAAGAAAGATACACCCTCTCTGTCTATGTCTGTCTCTGTCTCCCTTTCTCTGTCTCTTTCTTTTTATCTGGCTATCTGTCTGTCCATCTGTCTGCTTGTTGCTCCATCATTCTAAGGCTGTGTATATCTGTCGGTCTGTCTTTGCTTTCTCTTTCCGTCTGTCTCTCTCTTTCTGTCTGTCTCTCTTTTCTCTCACTTTGTTGCTGCTTACTGTCTCTGTCTCTGTCTGTCACCATCTCCTCTCTCTATTGTTGCTTCATTGCCTCTCTTTATCTTGATGCATGTTTCACTCTGTCTCTTACTGTCTCAATGTTTCTCTCTCTCTCTGTCTCTCTCTCTCTCTCTCTTCAAAGTTTAGGAGAAGATTTGTAGCTCAGGTGCTCGTTGTAGTGGTTCTGTTCGCCGAGCTGGGAATTTGTGTTGCAGACGTTTCGTCCCCTGTCTAGGTGACATCCTCAGTGCTTGGGAGCCTCCTGTGAAGCGCTTCTGTGATCTTTCCTCCGGCATTTATAGTGGTTTGTATCTGCCGCTTCCGGTTGTCAGTTCCAGCTGTCCGCTGCAGTGACCAGTATATTGGGTCCAGATCGATGTGCTTATTGATTGAATCTGTGGATGAGTGCCATGCCTGTAGGAATTCCCTGGCTGCTTGTTTGGCTTGTCCTAAAAGAGTAGTGTTGTCCCAGTCGAATTCATGTTGCTTGTCATCTGCGTGTGTGGCTACTAAGGATCCATGAACACCAACTAGCCACGAAACGACACGACCAGCTATCCTTAATACCCCTTGGCACAGAAGGTGAAATCAAACACAGGGTCTTTCAGGAGAGAGAGAGAGAGAGAAAGATGTCAGAATGAAACACCCTCTTCCATGTTGCTGTTTCTTGCACCAGGAGCCTCAAAATTCCTGGCAATCAGTGAATGTCCAGACTGCCAAAACTAAATCAAACCAGAGAAAAGCTGAGCTGAGAGATTTGGCCACTCCCCTTTCATTGTGCATTTTTTTAGAAACTTCAGAGCCTTTTTCCTGAAGCAGTATCTGTTACTTATAATCAAATCGGACCTAACACCCTTCAAGCCCCAGACCTTTAAGAACCTGTGTTTTATGATCTCCTGAGAAAAAGACTAAGGACAACATAACTTTGTTAAAGAAGCAGCATTATCGCACATGACCAGGTTATAGTCTGACAGGTTTATTTGAAATTGTAAGCTTTCGGAATGCTGCTCCTTCACCTAACAAAAGAGCAGTGCTTTGAAAGGCTGTGATTTCAAATGAACCTGTTGGACTATGACCTGATGTTGTGTGACTTCTGTCTGAATTCTATATGTGTACAGATTCCAACTGTGCACACTCCACCTCACTTCACCTCACCATTGTCGAAGTATTATCAAGACAAGTGCAAATGATCATCTCCAATCATGACTTGCTGATGCTCAACAGGTTTGAGATACACGGCTTACAAAAACAAGAAAATATAAAAGATGACCACAACTAGTATTTGACGGGTGAACCACCCAATCCAAATGTCAGATGAAAGGTGTGAGTCCAATACCCAATAAATGTCACCTGGAATCCAGCAGAAATTGTCAGCATTTGCTCAGAACCAAAATTATATCAAGTACAAACAGCAAATGACAAGAGTGTGCTGAGTCAGGTGCCAAATAAGGAGAAGCACTGAATGATGTCTAATCACATAATGACTAGAATGATGTCTAAGACACAACATAAAGACAAGTCCCTGAACAGCATTCTGGAATCATAAAGCTGCCTCCAGCAAAGATTACCATAACTAAACCTGAATAGATAAGTAAACCACAGATATATTTCAAAGGCTTGTAATTTTATTGCACTCTGCTAAATTACCTGCAGACATAATGTTATTTTATTCAGTCTTCATGCCAATAATCTGTAGCAGTCGTGGTAGAAGTCTGATGTATTTTACATTGGTGCCAGTGAACTTTGTCTGTGTATCATCGTATCTGCAAATAAAGGAACCGTATTGCTGTTTCACTAATCCTGGTGTGTGATGGTATGTCTGTGTCAAAGAGGAGAATGCAACAAAGGGATAGGGTGCAAGAACTAGTACATAGATCAGCAATGATCTCATTAAGTGGAAAAATAGCCTCAAGGGGCTTTTCCCTTTGTTCCTATCGGCTCCTGTTCCTCCTTCGTTCACTTCAATGCCTTCCCCAGTTTGTCACAGCTTAGGTGTTTTACTTTCTCTGTCATCTCTTCCATCTTCTGCAATTGTGCTTCACAGATCTGTGAGCATCCCATTCTGCTTGAATGGATGAACAATCTTCAAGCATTGCTCACATTTTTCATTTACCCAAACCATATCTCATTATCTCAATTTTATTCTCATTTAACTTCAGTCCAATAATCCTGCCAGTTAAATTATAGATATTAGTAGTTTAGAGATAAATCTGATTATAAACGATACTACATCATACTTTGCATGATCTGTTCCACTGTGTTTGTTAAAGCTAAATGCTCAAAAGCAAATTGTAGCAATGTAGCATTGATTAGAATGGCATTCTTTCCATTATGTTAAATTAATAGAGGTGGGTGAATTCTATTATAACATTGGAATCCATTTTTTATTTATTATCCATGTTTACAGCCATTTCTTTTTTCAGTTGCACCTAATCAGGATTTCATTGCTAACTTCATTGCTAATTTCCTTTTCTTCATTCATACAGATTGGGAATCAATTCATGAACACCATTATCAGATCCGTGACAAGAAATCTTTTTCTTTCAAAATTAGAATTTTGAAAGTGCAGCTCTTTTTAGCTCAGGTCATACTACGTCCCGAAACACAAGATGCACTGCTGTAATTTGCCAATTTTCCTGAGACAGCCCCTTCTAAATTCACAACTAGAAGAACAAGAGCAGCAGATACATGAGAATACCATCACCTGCCAGTTTCCCTCCTGACTTGTGAAATAAAACACCATTCCTTCAGCATTGCTGGATTAAAATTCTGGAATTCCCTCCCTCGCAACATTGTGGGTCAAACTATAACATGTGGATTGCAGTGGTTCAAGAAGACAGCTCACCGTCACCTTCTCAAGGGCAACTAAGATTGGGCAATAAATGTTGGGCCAGCCAGCGATGCCCAAATCCCCTGAATGAATAACAAAAAAAATTCTAACTTGACGCCTGAGAGAAAATCTAGGGACATTTCCTGGACCACACTATTTCCCATCACATGGATTTAGCATGGAATGGTATTCAATTGAGATATAAAATAAAGAGTTATGTTCACCTTCACCTCAGAAGTATTATTGCAGCTGTGTAGAGTAATATTAGCTGGACCTAATACTGCATCATGAAAAAACTGTAAGCAAGTCTTTGCCTCATGTTATAAATGGAGTCTAACCAAGTTTCTAACTCAATTTCTTTGTCATTATGAATTGATAGGATGTGGGTATGGTTGACTAGGTCAGCATTTGTCATCCATCCTGAATTTTCTTCATTTGTGAACTACTTTCATGAACTACAGTGATTGAAGAGGCAGCTCCCCACTACCCATTCATAGGCAATCAGGGATGGGCATTGAATACTGAGTTAATCAACATCATTGGCATCCCATGAATGAATGTACAGAAACTTGGCTAGGAATGAATGGGAACAGAAAAAAAACTAAAATGTTTTCTTACTACAAACAAACTATTTGATTTGAGAAACAAAACTCACATATTAATAAATTTCAGTTCGAGTCAAATTCTGAAGTAGCAAGTTTTATTGATACATACTTGCAAGAATGGGTGCCTAACAGGTAAGCACCCCGATCTGAGGGTTACATTCTGATTTATGCTGCTCAGCTGCGTCTCTCGGTCCTGCCCTTTCACCCCATTGGTTACTTTTGCTGTAGCGTGTAGCCTATGACATGCTCTAGCTTCACTCCACCTTTGTCTAGCTTTTCTCCGCCCCTGTTTACTTCTCCCATTACTCTAAGCCTGTTGCCCCTTACTCTTATTTATCTCATTCCTTATATGTGACTATTCTGGCATAGTTTGCTGTCTTCGAGCGATCATCCTGCCAAACTAATTTCCATCCATTGGCCACATCCCTCCTGAGACTGGCACACTATTCTCCTGTTACTGGTACATCCCGCTACACGGTCACTCTGCCCTATTAGTCAGAGATAATTCTACCTGTTTTCGCTTCTCACTTAGTATTTGCATGCGCAGCCTAATTTTATAATGTAAGCTTTTTAAGAAGCAACACCTATTCCCTTATTCTGCACAATTTTAACCCTATACCTTACATGATCAATTAGTACTTTGATATGTTTGGCTGTGTTCTTTTACAAACATATTAAAAATACCCAGCTGATAAATGACCATCTGTTTTTTTAATAGGTTGTAGGTGTTGCTGGATGGCCAGCAATCATTCTGTCTCCCTATTTCGTGTCAGGCTTCATCTCCATCCATTTTGTTTTCATTTTACCTGTATCAAATATAGCCTTACTCATAGTGATTGAAATTGTTTCAATGTTATGCGAAGAGAGGTTTAATTCTTCCACTGAATACTACCACAGACATACAAAGCCCTGATTAAATCCCATCTGTGTTGCCCTTGGCACAATACCTCAGATCGGATATTTTGGCTGTGGAAGGAGAGTGGCAAAGATTTCATCAGAATATTACCAGATTTTCACTGGTTGGATTACAACAAGGAATTACCTGTCTATAGCCCCTAGGAGATGAAAGATGCAGCTGTTATTTGCTGGAAGTTTTAATGATTTTGAAAGGAACTGATTGGGTAGAGAGAAACTTGTCAATGCTGAAACAAGTGTCTAAATCAAGGTGATTTGATTTGATTTCATTTATTGTAGAGAAAGTGAAGACTGCAGATACCGGAGATCAGAGTCGAGAGAGTGGTGTGCTGGAAAAGCACAGAAGGTCAGGCAGCATCTGAGGAGCAGGAGAATTGATGTTTTGGGCCCTTCATCAGGAAATGTCATGATTCCTGATGAAGGACTTATGCCCAAAATGTCAATTCTCCTGTTCCTCGGATGCTGCCCAACCTGCTGTACTTTTGCAGCACCACACTCTCGACTTTGATTTATTGTAGTCTTGTGTACCTAAATACAGTGAAAAGTCTTGTTTGTGAGTAGTACAAGCAGATCATAGTAAGCAATGACATACAGGTCATAGGGTGCTTAGACAGAGTCGGGCATACAGGTTACACTGCACCAGAGATGTTCAAAGTAAGATCAACATTTACAAGATCAACATTATTTGAAGTTAGAGAGCCCATTCATCAGTCATAACAAAGGGGAGGAAGATTTTCTTGAACCTGTTTGTACATGTGTATCTTCTGCCTGACAAGAAATGGTTGCAGGAGAGCATTACCGGGGTGGGAGGGGTATTTGATGATGATGGCAGCCTTTCTGCGGCAATGAGTCATATAACTGGAGTCCATGGATGGGAGGTTGGGGTCTGTGATGGTCTGAGCTGTGTACACAACTTTCTGTAGTTTCTTAGAGTCTTGGGCAGAGCAGTTGCCGTACCAGGTCTTTATGTGTCTGGATACTATGCCCGGATAAAACCAAAGCAAGCTTGATTGACTTTTTATAAAAAATAAAATACTGCTAAATAAAATATTCCTTATCCTTGCACACTACTGAAATAACCATTCAATGCCTTCTTCACTACCTCAATTGGACCTTCCTCTCCCACACTTCCAGGCCGTATAATCAAGCTCTAAATACTCACTGAGTAAAAAAGTGTTTCCTCACATCACTCTATCTTCGTTTGCACATCGCTTTAAGTCTGTGCCTTCTTGTTATTGCTCCTTTAATGAGCTGATACAGCTTCTCCCTAACTACACTATCCAGGAAGATAGGGGGTATCAGCTCATATTCTCTGTGTAGGTTGTCAATAATCCACTAACAAGACCTGAGCTTCTACTGCAGAGAATACCTTCTCACAGTCCTTCCCATTCCTTATGAGGGTGTCTGATTTCTGCATTGTTGAATCAAACTTGCTGTATAACCAATTCGTGAAATGGTGCTTCAGTGAACAACAGTTACTTCAAGAGGTTTCAGAGCTTGTGAGTTGTATTCACCGGTCTCTGAATTGTGCTTCATGCTTTACCAGGAACAGCTACATCCTTGTCATATTCTTCATGAAAAAGAACCATTAAGCTTAAATTGAGAATTTGTGTCAAACTGTTCCTATTGCTTTTATATTTATTCTGTTTACAAGTAATGAAGGATTGTTTTGCATTCTCCTAATATTGTAAAATGGTTGCAAGAATGTCAGTGATTAAAATGTTGAAATATTTATTGTTTTCTTAGGTTCCTTTGTTGTTCAAATAACAGCGACAGATGCTGATGATCCAACATATGGAAACAGTGCCAGGGTGGTGTACAGTATCCTGCAGGGACAGCCATACTTCTCTGTGGATCCCAAAACAGGTAACTACTTCTATTTAAACTACACTACTTAGTTTTAATAATCAAACAGTGATCTGAAAGAACTGTGGCTCATTGGGTAAGACTCCCTTGCCTCTGAGTCCGAAGCTTGTGAGTTCAACTCTCTTCCAGAGACCTTTAAGCACAAAATCTATTTGAAGCTCCAGTGAGGGATGGTCTGAAGTGCCTGTTTTAGGAAGCATTGCTAAACCAAGGCACCTCCTCCCCACTTGGGTGAAGAATAGTGGTGGAAATGTGTTGCTGGAAAAGCGCAGCAGGTCAGGCAGCATCCAGGGAACAGGAGAATCGACGTTTCGGGCATAAGCCCTTCTTCAGGAAGAATAGTGGCACTATTTTGAAAATGAGCAGGTGAGGTATCCTGGCTAATACTTATACCTTGATCATTGCCACGGAAACAGATGATCTGATTGTCATCCAATTACTTATTCATGGAAGTTTCCTGTGTGCAACTGATGCTGCTTTTCTTACATTTATGTAATAAGTTATCAAAGCACAGTCCAAACTGTGTGTAGAGGTTGAACAGAAAAATATTAAAGTATTGCAAATGTAAATGAGTAGGCTGTGTGGTACAACAGCAAAAATGAAATGGGCACATCAGTGACTGTACTTTACAAAGTACTTCAGAGCAACATAGGAACAGGAGTAGGCCATTCAAACTCTTGAGCTGTTCCACCATTCAGTCAGATCCTGGCAGGTCTGTTGCCTAACTCCACAGAGCTGCCTGTGACCCATATCTCTTTATATCTTCACTTAACACAAAAAATCTATCTCATTTAAAAATAACGCTGAGCCAGCACCCACTGCTCTCTGTGGAACAGAGTTCCAAATCTCTATTATCCTTTGTGTGTAGAAATGCTTCCTAATTCAGTGTCAGTAAAGAATTTTGGAATACCTAAGGTCATGAAGAAATGTCAGCTGTTTTATTCTTTTACATTTGTAAGGCATTTTGCTGATGGATATGTTAAAGCAGTAAATGTGCAGCATAAGGGGGAGGCAATAGACATGGATGATATGCATTAGAGTTGAAAAGTGTGACGCTGGAAAAGCACAGCTGGTCAGACAACATCCGAGGAGCAGGTACGAGCTCATTCCTGATGAAAAGCTTATGCTCGAAACGTCGACTCTTCTGCCTGACAGTGAGCTGTGGGGTGGGGTCAAACTCCCTCTTTTGGTAGGTGTTGGTATCTGCAAGTAGTTGTTGTGCTTTTTGAATGTAGTCTGCTTTGTCCAGGATGACCATCATTCTGCCTTTGTCTGCTGGTAGTATGATTATGTTCTTATCGTTTCTTAGTGCTTTTAGTGCTTCTCTCTCCTTGGTGTTGAGGTTATGTGTTTGTCTTTTCCTTGTTATCAGGGGTACGATACTTTGTCTCACTGTTTGTTGTGTCTCTTCCGTCAGTCCATTGTTTCTGAGTGTGCATTCTAGTGCTGCTAGGAAGTCTGCTGTCTTGGCGTCCCTGTGGTTGTAGTTGAGTCCCTTGGCCAGTATTGTTCCTTCCGTGTCTGTGAGCTGTCTGTGGGAGAGATTTCTAACCCAGGAGTGCGTTGTGGTGTCCTCTCTGTTGTGTGTTAGTTTGGCCATTTTTCCTTTTAGTGCCGTTTTTTTGCGGTGCGTGGTCCTGTTCTGTCTTATGGTGACGGCCTGTTCTATGGTCCGGGTCCATTCCTGATTGGTGGTTTTTGAAATTAACGATTTTTGGCACGTAATTTCTTGTCTGTATTTGTGAAGTCGGTTGTGAGCGTCTCATTCGATGTAACAGCACTGTTCACCTCTATCGACAAAACCCTAGCCAGAGAAACAATAGCCAACCTGCTGGACATACAGAACAGACAACAGGACGTTGAACCTATCAACAAAGACGGCATACTCAAACTACTGGATCTGTGCCTCACAACACAATTCACATTCAACAACCAAATATATGAACAAATCAACGGCACACCCATGGGCTCACCCATCTCTGGACTCATAGTGGAAGCTGTAATACAAAGATTAGAACAAACAGTCTTGCCGCAAATTCAACCCAAACTCTGGGTCAGATATGTGGATGACACCTTTGTAATCATTAAAAACACAGAAATAGAGAACACACACCGGATCATCAACGCCACACTCACAGGAATCCGATTCACGAGAGAGGAAGAAAAGGCCAACCAACTCCCATTCCTAGACGTGACGGTACAGAGAACACCAAACGGAGAATTCACCACATATGTATACAGGAAAGCCACACACAGAGACCAAGTCCTGAACTACGAAAGCAACCACCCCAACACACACAAAAGAAGTTGCATCAAGACACTATTCAAAAAGGACCACAACACACTGCAGTACTGACAAGCAACATGAATTTGACTGGGACAACACTACTATTATAGGACAAGCCAAACAGAGAACAGCCAGGGAATTCCTAGAGGCATGGCACTTATCCACAGATTCAATCAATAAGTACATCGACCTGGACCCAATATACTGGCCACTGCAGCGGACAGCTGGAACTGACAACCGGAAGCGGCAGATTCAAACCACTATAAATGCCGGAGGAAAGATCACAGAAGCGCTTCACAGGAGGCTCCCAAGCACTGAGGATGTCACCTAGACAGGGAACGAAACGTCTGCAACACAAATTCCCAGCTCAGCGAACAGAACCACAACAACGAGCACCCGAGCTACAAATCTTCTCCCAAACTTTGAAGTGATATACATGCTCCAAATGTGTTAACATCAGATCACAACACAAACCAAAATTTATCCAAAACATCCCGAGCATAGAGCATATAAAATTCACAAAAATAAAAGCTCTTTAGTACATTCTGATCAATATAATAGAAAAACCCATTTCTAAATAGTAAAAAAAAGTATAAAACGTATTTAAATGGAGATCTTCCCCCTTATTCCCAGGGGGCATCACTTCCTTTCCAAAAAGCCCATCATAACCTCTCCCAACCAGTGCCCCACCCTTGACCTAGGCACCGCACGATAGGATGAAGAAAATTCAAGTATACTACTGAACCAGAACTAACAGTGAGTACCCTATCCCCCAGCCACACCAACACCTGGATATATTTGGTAATGTTAATACCATATATGAACATATATGACTATAAAATTACAGTCTCAGCAAATAATAATTAAATATATTAATACAAAATAACAGGGGAAAACAACCCTGCTCCCAAGGACAAAGATAAAATAAGATAAGGTAGCCACCTTCCCCCCATCTACATTAACTAGACTCCCTGGCCTATATATATATAAAAAAAGGGGAAAGGAAATTGCTAAGTAAAGGATGAATAAATAAGTCCTTCTTCCCACCCCCTAGAGATAATATTAAACAGTAAGATAATGAAAGGCAAAAAAAGGGGGGGGGTAGACAGAGGTGGGGGTAGGGAAAAACAACATCAATTAACTTTTATAATTTGTCTAAGAGAGTCCAAAAGTTCCTTGGTCTTCTCCGGTGATCCGAAGTTAAACACGGACCCTTCATGGCTAAAGCGTAATATAGCTGGGTAGCGCAAGGAATATTGAATGTTTAAATCCCTTAAACACTTCTTTGCATCATCAAACGCCTTCCTCTTTTGAACCAAAGCTGGGGAAAAGTCCTGAAATAACCTAATCTTGGATCCCTTATGAGTCATGGCTTGTGGATCTTTCCCAAGATTTTTGGAGGCTTCCAAAAGCATCTGCCTCATCTTATAGCTCTGCAGCCAGAACAGGACGGGACGGGGGAGCTGGTTCGTGCCGGGCCCGCGTATTGCGACCCGGTAGACCCATTCTACCCTTACCTGGCCTGATCCAGCCTCCAGATTCAATAACTGCGGAAGCCACTGTTCAAGGAACCTTGTAAGCTGGCTGCCTTCTTCCCGTTCGGGATGGCCCAGCAAACGAATATTGTTTCGACGACCACGATTCTCGAGGTCGTCAATGTGGTTCTCTAAGGTCCGGACTTGCTGCTCAAGAGTCCGGACCCGATCCACGGCTGATTCTGCAATGGCCTCGGAGGTGGCGGCCTTTAGCTCCGCCCTCCAACTCGGCATTCAATTTCTTCGATGTCTCGGCCGTGCTTTTGTAGCGCGGCCGAGAATGAATTCCACCGAATTCGGGACTCTTCGGTGAAGGCGTCGATCTTAGCATCGAGTTTGGAGATTATTTCCGCGAGGCTCGCCACCATAGGTAAGTCCCCGGGGCGGCTGCAGACCCCTCTGCTGCAGCTGGGGAGGGTGGGGGAGGGGCTCCTGCCTGCTGAGAACTGCAGGCTCCTTTCCACCTCGTCATTTTTACAGGAGACTGAACTTAGTACTAAACCACTAATTACATTAAATAAAAACTATTTTTAGTTGATTTGGTGAGTGTGGTGGGGGAGGGTGGCCCACTTTGCCTAGGTCTTAGGAGGAGCAGTATACACTCAGACTTGCTGAGTCGCCGCCATCTTGGATCTCCCCCTTCATGTTTATAAGTAGATTACTGAGCTGAGGTTCAGCAGTCGTTTATTGGTAATAAATGGTAATTTGGAAGCAAACAAAGTTCACAAAATAAATAAATGAACCAGGTGACTTAGCGGACAGCATTTTACAGACTTTTTTAAAAAACTCTTTAACAATCTGAACAGGAAGTCATTAAAATAATTTCCTCTTTTGTGGTCATCATAGAAAGAGCATCAATACCTCTTCACTTAAACAAAGAACTGTGGATGCTGGGAATGTGAAACAAAAACAGAAATTACTGGAGAAATTCAGCAGGTCTGGCAGTATCTGTGGAGAGAGAAACAGAGTTACTGTTTTGAGTCAAATGACTCTTTATCAGAACTGAACTCGAAATGTGAACTCTGTTTCTCTCGCCACAGATGCTCCCAGACCTGTTTAGTTTCTCCAGTAATTTCTGTTTTTGTTTAATAACTCTTTACTATTGCCTCAGCATCCTTATCACTTGCACTTAAACAAGAACTTGGGATATTACAGGGTGACTCAGTGGCTGCTCTTTCTTGAATTAAAAAGGTTGTGGATTCCGGTTCATGCCCTTTTTTTACAGACTTGTTTACTCATTGCTATTTTCACCTGGTTTATCTTTAAAAATCTCAGAACACATCCCAAAGCAGACCTGCAGAACTCCAGAACAAATGCTGGAAAGCAGGATTAGGGCAGGATGATTCATCATTCAGCCAAGACAAATACAGTGAGCTAAGTGGCCTCTCTGTGTGCTGTAAACTTCCCATGGTTTCCAAGATAATAAGAAAATATCAGTGTACAGAGTAAACAGACAATTCACAACAAGCCAGGTTCACACTGGTCTAGACTACTTTCATAGAAACATAGAAAATTGGAAGAGAAGTAGGCCATTCGGCCCTTCAAGCCTGCTCTGCCATTGTATATGATCATGGCAGATCACCCAAACCAGGCCCCTGTTCCCACTTTCTCCCCCATACTGTTTGATTCATTTATACCTAAAGATTATGACTAACTCCTACTTGAAGACATTCAATGTTTTGGCCTCAAACAGTTTCTGTAGCAGAGAATCCCACAGGCTCCCCACTGATTGGGTGAAGACTTTTGCCATTTCAGTTGGAAATGGTTTACCCGTATCCTTGGGCTGTGACCCCCGGTTCTGGACTCCCTGGTCATTAGGAACATCCTTCCTGCATTTAACCTGTCCTGTCCTGTTATGACTTTATAGGCTTCTATGAGATTCCCCATCCCTCATTCTCCTGAACTCCAGTGAATATAGTCCTGTGTAGGAGCAAGCTACTGCAGATGCTGGAATCCGTACTGAAAACAAATGCTGGAGATCACAGGTGGGTCAGGCAGAGAGAGCAAGCGAAGAGTCATCGAGATTCGAAACGTTTGCTTGCTCTCTCTCCATGGACGCTGCCTGACCCGCCTGTGATCTCCAGCATTCGTTGTTTTCAGTGTAGTCCTAACAGATCCAATCGCTCTTGATATGTTTGTCCTGTCATCCCATTTTGCCATTAGGAATCAGTAAATGGAGTCAAGAAAATACTTCTCACATTCCAGCCTTCTCGTCTTTCCCTTCTCGTGATAAATCATAGACCCCCTCTGGCCAATCAGCTCATGATTTGGTCAGGTGGGGAAACCGAGCAATCTAAATGTAGTGATTCGTTCCTTTTAAAAATGTTTAAAAATAAGTAAATATTGTATTTGCAATAATTACATTGCCAATGAGTCATTGATCAAGAAATTTAACTGGGCTTGCAGCTTATTGATATAATTATATGCTTTTAGATTTATGCTTGAGGAACTTATTGGAAAGAATTAATAATTAGTAAGCTTGCAGCAAAATACATTATGCAAAAACAGGAATCTCAACTCAGGAGAGATGCTTTTATTACATTCTTTTCAATCACATGCGGTCTATTCTGTATTTCGCAGCTGTGTTTGAGAAGTCTTTACTTCAGACTGGGAATTACATTAAAGTTTCTGGCAGGTATCTCTCATTCTTTGAGGTTTGATTCTAATGCCAGTGAACAATTCTGTGGGACTGGGTTGAATCATTGTGGCACAGGACCTTTGGTATGTGTCATCATGAAATATGATCCATCTATACTGGACCATTTACTAATGAGCTGAAAAATGTGTTGCTGGAAAAGTGCAGCAGGTCAGGCAGCATCAAAGGAGCAGGAGAATCGACGTTTCGAGCACAGGCCCTTCTCCAGGTATGAGGAAGGTGAGCCAAGCAGGCTAAGATAAAAGGTAAGGAGGAGGGACTTGGGGGAGGGGCGTTGGGAATGCGATAGGTGGAAGGAGGTTAAGTTGAGGGTGATAGGCCAGAGAGAGGGTGGGGGCAGAGAGGTCGGGAAGAAGATTGTAGGTCAAGAGGGCAGTGCTGAGTCCGAGGGTTGGGACTGAGATAAGGTGGGGGAAGGGGAAATGAGGAAGCTGGAGAAATCTGCATTTATCCCTT